>NW_015505880.1:56613-60701 GCF_001515645.1 Sinocyclocheilus grahami | reverse complement strand
CCCTGAATATAAGACGACCGCGTTTTTTCAGATGTATTTCCAAGAAAAAAACATCGTCTTATATTCGGGTCAATACGGTACTTCAAGTAACATACTAAATTAAGTGTGAATTTTTGTAAAACATACTCCAATAATCTTTATTTACAACTTTGAGAAAAAAATGTAGTTTGGTTGTAATAAATTATTGTAATAGAGATTTAATTTTTTGCCATTTGCATTGTTATTAGCATGTCACTACGCTAACTGCACAATACTCTGAATTACTATTTTTTTAGATTTATTTTTGGCGTTTTTTTACTTTATTAGTATAGGACAGTGTAGAAGTGACAGGAAGTGAAGTGGGAGAGAGAGAGAGGGGGAAGGGATCAGAAAGGTTCTCGAGCCGTGATTCGAACTCGTAATACCCATAGCGCAACAGTATTTGTCGGTGTGCTGCTCACAAGGCTATCTGCGCCGACTGAATTACTACGTTTTATTCGGAACTTTGAAATATTTAACAGAATTTAGAATGTACATTACTCTCAACTCATTCACCATTTTGGAGGGATTTATTCACAGTCACCACAATGCATTCTGGGATAACAATTCGTAATGCTACCGAACATATAAGCAGATTCGCAATTGCAGATGTAAATGATCAGCCAATTCCTGCTAGAAAAACACAGATTAAACTAGTTTATTAAACAATAGTCTTCCAGCCTGGTTTTCAGAGGGATTTCGGATGTTTTTCCACACAGAGAATGCATTGCGTACTTGAACTGTGTTCTACTTTAGCAATGACGCACAAAATCGTTCTTGCATACACTGACATTTTGGAGGAATGAACGTGGAAGCGCCGAGGAGAGAGCAAAACAAAACACTGGTCACAAATTAGAAGTACAAAACAAGGATTTGTAAAGAAAATCAAGAAGGTTCGATATAAACAAACAGGTTTTCCTTTGCTGCAAACAAAACTTGGATCCCGTGAGACTAGCATATTCTGAAGCTTACGCTATGCCTACGTCCTACATCATCCGCTGGAACGCCACTCTCTTGTGAATGTGCGTACGACAGTTAGCAGAAGCTAGAGCTTACGGTTTATAACAGGCGTCTCCAAATTTGGTCCTGGAGGCCCAGTGTCCTGCAGAGTTTAGCTCCAAATTGCTTCAACACACCTGCCTGGAAGTTTCTAGTATGCCAAGTTAGACCTTGATTAGCTGGTTCAGGTGTGTTTAATTAGGGTTGGAGCTAAACTCTGCAGGACACCGGCCCTCCAGGACCAAATTTTGAGACACCTGGTTTATAAAGGTTTAAATATGTTTTTTTTTCTTACACAAACGCATCGCTTCGCTTCAGAAGGCCTTTATTAACCCCACGGAGCTGTGTGGAGCACTTTTCATGATGGATGGATGCATTTTTGGGGGCTTCAAAATCTTGACACCCATTCACTACCATTATAAAGCTTGGAAGATCCAGGAAATTTTTTTATATAACTTGCTAGTAAATTTCACAATTAATTAGAAAGAGCAAGAGACATTAGCAAGAGACATTGAAATAATCGTGATATTTTTGAATGACTGAAATAGTATTTTCTTGTAAAATGTAGATAAAAACATTTTTGTTTTCGTGTTTTTGGGCCTTAAAAACAAGCCAAAATAGGGCAGAATAATTATGCTATTTACTTTTAGAACAGCCTTTGCATCACAATCCTTTGTGTCTCCAGCATTTGGAGCGGAGTTTGAATCTCTGAATGAATAAAAGAAAGAAAGAAAAGAAAAACAAGTTCATCCGATCATGTCAAAGCCCTCATAAAACCACCCTCAGGCTGATTTTCAGTAATCCATTACTGTGTGCATAAGTTTTGAATGCCTAAAAGGGCACATCAGACTTTCCATCAATGCAAAAGAGTGAGAGACAACGTGAGAGACCATTTACTTTGAAAACCCGAGAGGTGCTTTCCCTCACCAAAACCGCAGCTGAATACAGAACAGCTCGTGTTGTGAAAAGCCAGATGAGCAGTCTGTCAAATAAAGACGTGTTGAATCCCTAACACAGTCACCTACATCCAAAAAACATTTTGCGATTACGTATATTTAAAGATTGTTTACAAGGTTGTTTGAAGATCAACAAGAGCTGTCAATCTCTAAAGTGAAGAAACTTTCCACATAATGACTTCACCACGGCCCTAAAGTAAAAATATGCAATCCCACAATCCCTCTTTCTACACATTGATCTACAGGGGCTTTTCACAGTCCATCACACTGTCAGCAGCTCCTAAAGTACCTTAAACAGAAAAAGAAGTGGAATATGACATATACTTGGTAGAACAGCAAAAAATAGCACAAGTTTGACATGTTGCATAAGACATCTGGTGCGAAACCATCAACATTTGAGTGCATTTTGACTGGTTATCATATGCAAGACCAATCTTATATTAGAAAACAATTTACAATAAAATGAAAGGCTCTTCAGAGGTTATGGTAGTGCTTTTCAAAGGACTAGGTACCAGTGGCCAATTTGGAGTGTTTTCACATAATATAAAAAGATAGAGCATAATACAATGTAGCAACGAGATCTACGTTCTGTCAACCTTCCGAAATTCTCCCACCATGACATTTCGCCGAACAAAATTGTTCATAACGAGCTAACCGGCTGCGGCGAGCTAAACGAAGCCACTTCCATTTCAAAAGCACTGGAAGCCACTGGCAGGTTGATGCTTTTCAACCTCATTCGCCCTGTCACGGGACAGACTTAATTACGCCGCTCTTCTAGCCACACGTCAAGCCGATGTGCCTGCAGGGTGCTGATCCAGGCTCTTTGCTCGCTGTGGGGAAACGCGCTCGGACACACCGGGTGGGTTGAAGCCGGACGTGTGGCCGGTGGCTTTCACACCTCTGACGGAGCATGGAAACACGGGAAGCTGAAAGTGACCTTCATACTGGGCTGAACAAAAGACGATGGGATCGACTGACTGAGGTTATTACGGTTGAGGAGTCATTTATGGCGATAATAGAGGCTAGAGGGAACATTTACCTGTCTTGGGCCACTAAATGCCCATTCACAACAAGAATGATAGCTAAAACGATAACAATAATGATAACATTATACGCTTAAGCCTGACATCATGCGTCACCGTTTCTGAGTGACGCATCAGATCTCAAAAGCAAACAACAAACAGTGCTAATATACACTCTAATGGACTTTTTATCTTAATATCGATATCTAAATTTCTAAATTTGCCTGTGTATACATACACGCACACACATATATATATATATATATATATATATATATATATATATATATATATATATATACATACAGTGCCTTCCGAAAGTATTCATACCCCTTTCATTTTTTTCACGTTTTTTTATGTTGCAGCCTTGTGTTAAACTGCTTTAAATTACCTTTTTTCCCACATCAGTATACACTCCATACACCATAATGGTGAATCAAAAAATAGGTTTTTAACATTTTTGCAAATTTATAAAAAAAAACTCCATTGCATAAGTATTCAGGTAAAGTATATCTGGGACAGTTGCATTCAGTAGCATTCATATTGCTTGTAGATGTTACTACACTTTGAGTACATAATTAATGTAAAAACTAAAACGAATTGTAAAACTGAAAGTTATTTTTTTTTTATTGTGTTCAGCATGGTGGGCCGCCTTTGAATTCGTGACGGGCCGCGGGTTGATAACCACTGATAAATACAGATACATTGAACATTCATTTTACTGGTATGAGATGACTGGATGCTTTCAGCTGATTTCCTATTGAACTGCCACCAACTGAACTGCCGTGCTCTTACTGAATTTAGCTACAAACTCGATCATAATGTACAATGTTTCCATCTAACATGTATTTTGAGGTGCAGCTCGTCATATTCATGGAGTTTCACTAGCAGTAAACTGGTTACCTCACCTGAATATGTTCATAGATTTGAGTTGAATGCTATCTTTGGAATGGAATATGGATATTTACCTACTTTTTTCACTTATTTCAATTAAACTCATAAAACTAGTGAGCTAAGCCAGCAGTAGTACTGACATGCCTGAATATAGCGAATCATTTGATTCTTCATTTGATTTGATTTCAGAACTTCAGAG
>NW_015505880.1:55842-56603 GCF_001515645.1 Sinocyclocheilus grahami | reverse complement strand
CTGCACAAAAGTGTGGAGTGAGGAAACGAGAATAGAAAACAGATGGAAGGAGGCAAGTTAAAGACAAGGTGACAAGGTTAAACTTGTCCAAACACATCCAGTTTTCCGTCTAATAGGAGCTCCAAATGATATCCAAATGATATCCATCCAATCAATAACTTCATATCATACTTCAAAAATCTTTGATTTTTGGCCGTTTGCCTTGGTGTTAGCATGTCTCTAAGCTAATGGCACAATACGCTGAACTACCGTATTAGCCCGAATATAAGACAACCCCCCTTTTTCCAGATGTACCTTTTGGAAAAAGGCTTTTTTAAAAAACAAATCTTGTTTTTTCTCAGTAAAACACATTTTGTCTTCCATTATTTTCATATTGCATATTTTTTCCTATTTCAATTTTTGTTTTGAAAGTATGGTAAAAACTGGTCAAATGTACCAACAATCACAAATAAAAATTATACACTTTTTGATATACCATTAAAAAAAAAACAGGTAGCCCATCTGAATTGATATTCGGGTCAATACGGTACTTCAAGTAACATACTAAATTAAGTGTGAATTTTTGTAAAACATACTCCAATAATCTTTATTTACAACTTTGAGAAAAAAATTTAGTTTGGTTGTAATAAATTATTGTAATAGAGATTTAATTTTTTGCCATTTGCATTGTTATTAGCATGTCACTACGCTAACTGCACAATACTCTGAATTACTATTTTTTTAGATTTATTTTTGGCGTTTTTTTACTTTATTAGTATAGG
>NW_015505880.1:54855-55691 GCF_001515645.1 Sinocyclocheilus grahami | reverse complement strand
TTTTTTAGATTTATTTTTGGCGTTTTTTTACTTTATTAGTATAGGACAGTGTAGAAGTGACAGGAAGTGAAGTGGGAGAGAGAGAGAGGGGGAAGGGATCAGAAAGGTTCTCGAGCCGTGATTCGAACTCGTAATACCCATAGCGCAACAGTATTTGTCGGTGTGCTGCTCACAAGGCTATCTGCGCCGACTGAATTACTACGTTTTATTCGGAACTTTGAAATATTTAACAGAATTTAGAATGTACATTACTCTCAACTCATTCACCATTTTGGAGGGATTTATTCACAGTCACCACAATGCATTCTGGGATAACAATTCGTAATGCTACTGAACATATAAGCAGATTCGCAATTGCAGATGTAAATGATCAGCCAATTCCTGCTAGAAAAACACAGATTAAACTAGTTTATTAAACAATAGTCTTCCAGCCTGGTTTTCAGAGGGATTTCGGATGTTTTTCCACACAGAGAATGCATTGCGTACTTGAACTGTGTTCTACTTTAGCAATGACGCACAAAATCGTTCTTGCATACACTGAAAAAAATTGCCATAGAAACAATTTTTACTTAAAAATTACTAGTAAAGTTCACAAATAATTAAAATTTTACAGAAGAAATGGTATTTTCTCGTAAACTGTACAATAATCCAGTTTGCATTCTGGGATTGCTTTATGCACAAGAATACCTAATGCCACCGGAAACATACTTTATTTACAATATTTATTTTGCTTACAGTGTAGATTGCATGTTATAATAAGTGTTATTTTTGTAAAGAGATTTTGGCCTTTTGTGCTACACCAGGGCTGTCCAAACTCGGTCCTGGAGGGCCGGTGT
>NW_015505880.1:28785-54490 GCF_001515645.1 Sinocyclocheilus grahami | reverse complement strand
CGCAGTTCTGTTTATTAACCGCTAGAGTGCCAAAAGTTACGGACTTACATTATTGTTAACAGCTTTACGTTAACAATAATGCACAAAATTGTTTTTGCGTACAGTGAAAAAAATTGGTGTAGAAACAATTGCTAGTAAATTTCACAATTAAATACAAAGAAATAGCAAGAGACATAAACAAACCAATCTCACAGCAATTTTAACATATTTTACGAGATGGCTAATTTGTATGAATTCGTATGAACTAACTTGTACAAATTTGTAAGATTTTTGAAAAATCATTCATATTTTACGAGGTGCCAAATTCGTAGGAATTCAACGACAAATTTTTTAAATGTATAATGACAAATTCATAAAAAAAATTTATACGTTTTTTACGAGGTGCCAAATTCATAAGAATTTGTACGAAGGACTGCCTCTAAGTCTATGAATTTGTACAAATTAGCCAACTCATAAAATATGCATGAATTTGTCCTGAGATAGCATTGAAATTAATGTAACATTTTGAAGTTAAATGACCGAAATAATATTTTCTTGAAAAACGTACTACAATAACTTTGGAAAAAACGTTTTTTAAAATGTAGATAAAAACATTTTTGTTTTCGGGCCTTAAAAATGAGCCAAAATGAGACAGAATCATTATGCTATTTACTTTTAGAACAGCAATTGCGTCAAAAGCCTTTGTGTCTCCAGCATTTGGAGCAGAGTTTGAATCTCTGAAAGAAAGAAAGAAAAAAACAAGTTCGTCCGATCATGTCAAAGCCCTCATAAAACCACCCTCAGGCTGCTTTTCAATAATCCATTACTGCGTGCATAAGTTTCGAATGCCTAAAAAAGGCACTTCAGACTTTCCATCAATGCAAAAGAGCGAGAGAGAACGTGAGAGACCATTTATGTTGAAAACCCAAAAGGTGATTTCCCTCACTGAAACCACTGCTGAATGCAGAACAGCTCGTGTTGTGAAAAGCCAGATGAACACTCTGCATAACAGAGTCACCTACATCCAAAAAAACATTGCGCGATTATGTGTATTTGAAGATTGTTTGCAAGGTTGTCTGAAGATCAACAAGAACTGTCAATCTGAAAGTGACGAAACTTACTAGATAATGAATATTCACCGTGGCCCTGAAGTAAAGAGATGCAATCCCACAATCCCTCTTTCTACACATTGATCTACAGGGGCTTTTCACAGTCCATCACACTGTCAGCAGCCACTGAAGTATATTAAACAGAAAAAGAAGTGGAATATGACATATACTTGGTAGAACAGCAAAAAATAGCACAAGTTTGACATGTTGCATAAGACATTTGGTGCGTAACCATCAATATTCCAGTGCATTTTGGCTGGTTATCACATGCGAGACCAACTTACATTTGAAACCCATTTTTAATTAAAATTAAAGGCTCTTTAGAGGTTATGCTAGCGCTTTTCCAAGGACAAAGTGCTAGCGGCCAATTTGGAGCATTTTCGCACAATATAAAAAGACAGGGCTTATAATACAACGTAGCGTCTAAACTGTATCTCGGTTCCATCAACCTTCCGAAATTCTGACATTTCACCACGCAAAATTGCTCATAATGAGCTAACGGGCTGCGGGGAGCTAAACGCAGCCGCATCCATTTCAAAAGCATTGGAAGTCACTGGCAGGTTGAAGCTTTTCAACCTCATTCGCCCTGTCACAGGACGGACTTAATTACGCCGCTCTTCGAGCCACACGTCAAGCCGATGTGCCTGCGGGGTGCTGATCCAGGCCCTTCGCTCGGTGTGGGGAAACGCGCTCTGACATGCTGGGTGGGTTGAAGGCGGTCGGGTGGCCGGCGGCTTTCACACCTCTGACGGAGCATGGAAACACGGGAAGCTGAAAGTGACCTTCATACTGGGCTGAACAAAAGACGATGGGATCGACTGACTGAGGTTATTACGGTTGAGGAGTCATTTATGGCGATAATAGAGGCTAGAGGGAACATTTACCTGTCTTGGGCCACTAAATGCCCATTCACAACAAGAATGATAGCTAAAACGATAACAATAATGATAACATTATACGCTTAAGCCTGACATCATGCGTCACCGTTTCTGAGTGACGCATCAGATCTCAAAAGCAAACAACAAACAGTGCTAATATACACTCTAATGGACTTTTTATCTTAATATCGATATCTAAATTTCTAAATTTGCCTGTGTATACATACACGCACACACATATATATATATATATATATATATATATATATACATACAGTGCCTTCCGAAAGTATTCATACCCCTTTCATTTTTTTCACGTTTTTTTATGTTGCAGCCTTGTGTTAAACTGCTTTAAATTACCTTTTTTCCCACATCAGTATACACTCCATACACCATAATGGTGAATCAAAAAATAGGTTTTTAACATTTTTGCAAATTTATAAAAAAAAACTCCATTGCATAAGTATTCAGGTAAAGTATATCTGGGACAGTTGCATTCAGTAGCATTCATATTGCTTGTAGATGTTACTACACTTTGAGTACATAATTAATGTAAAAACTAAAACGAATTGTAAAACTGAAAGTTATTTTTTTTTTATTGTGTTCAGCATGGTGGGCCGCCTTTGAATTCGTGACGGGCCGCGGGTTGATAACCACTGATAAATACAGATACATTGAACATTCATTTTACTGGTATGAGATGACTGGATGCTTTCAGCTGATTTCCTATTGAACTGCCACCAACTGAACTGCCGTGCTCTTACTGAATTTAGCTACAAACTCGATCATAATGTACAATGTTTCCATCTAACATGTATTTTGAGGTGCAGCTCGTCATATTCATGGAGTTTCACTAGCAGTAAACTGGTTACCTCACCTGAATATGTTCATAGATTTGAGTTGAATGCTATCTTTGGAATGGAATATGGATATTTACCTACTTTTTTCACTTATTTCAATTAAACTCATAAAACTAGTGAGCTAAGCCAGCAGTAGTACTGACATGCCTGAATATAGCGAATCATTTGATTCTTCATTTGATTTGATTTCAGAACTTCAGAGCAGGGCTGTGCATAGATATGTATAGATGCCCCATTCAACCACTCCAAGCACGTAGACGCGTCCGCCATCTTGGAACGGTCAACTTGACGTCATTCACCATTCTATGGGTTTGCAGATCATCGGCTGTGCAGGATTGTGGCATCTTCGAATATTCATTGGTTGCTATGGTGAATGATGTCAAGTTGACCATTACAATATGTCGGATGGCTTCCAGTGAGAATTGCGATGCATTCAAAAAAACGTGATGCATTGATTTATCGTCCCAGCCCTACTTTTGATTCAGATTGGAACTTCGGAGCGTGGATTGCAAATCATTAGATTCAGATTGGGACTTTCAGAGCATGTATAGCAAATCTTTATTTCAGATTTATTTTCTTTTTTTGAAATTAAAGGTAGTACAGTTATACAAACAAAAAGAAAAAAGAAAGTTTACACAAATCCACAAATTGCAAAAATTTTTGGGGGATAACCACAGTTTTACTACAAATACCATGGTCAAACTATGGTTAGTGTAGCGAAACCATGGTTAATTTGTGGTTACCATGGTTCAACTATTAACCATTCCTTGATGTGAAATAATTAACTTGGAACCACGGACCACCATAACTTCTCCAGTACGTTAACGCGGGAAACCTGAGGTAGGCAAAGGACGCTCTTTGATCCGCTCCTGTCTGTACTCGAGCATGTCAAACAGGTTCCATTACCCCTCCGACAGCCGTATGTATGAAATATAAAAGCTTTAATGCAGCGCTTTGCCTGTGAACAGCAAAGCAACCCTGAACGCTGAGTTAAAGAAAGACGTGATTGTTAACGGCGGCGCTGAAAGTGGAGCGTGACCTACTTCAGCTCCGGACACTAATACCGGAAAAATACACCGACAGATTATTAGTCATAAAATGTCATTATGCGTTATTTCAGATGGAGATGGTGTAAATGTAGTTAACACACACCTTGTCAGTGGCGATCTAGTACCTGACGGGCCTCACTCTGGTCGAGATAATAGCTGAGAAAACACACATCCGTCTCAAATTAGCATAATAGTGCGTAATACGATTACCTTCCCAAAAATCACATTTGATCTAATATTCACGACCGTACCTGTCATTGTAGTGTAAAAACATCCTCTTCTGTTTATATCCACATCATTATACCAGCCTTCTAGGGAAATATAATTTTAGACCAAGTGTCTAAAAAATGTTGCCACTCATAAACATCCCAAAAATGGCATATATTTTATTTCGCCCCCGCCTAGGAAATAATTGCGCAACACATTGTCCAACTGTTGACACAAACGTCCCGGTGAATCTCTAATGACCGAGCCGGGCCTAGTTTATCTCCAGCCACCTGAGGTCACATGCCAGGTAATGTTGGCTCTTGTCTTGCTAACAACCTGAAGTGCCACTGACTAGCTATCTTCAGCGTTTGTTGACACTAGCATCTTGCCAAATTAATCCCACATCGGTGATGTGTCATGCCAAGATTGGGAATTTGTTAAGTTAGTGTTCAACCATCAACTTTGGACACAGTGGTTGTGTTCTAAAACCTAGTGAGCTGTCTTGCTGTACCGCCTACATGGGGAGCATGTTAACTGAATGAGGGTTTTTGAATGCACTACATAGGCAGCAACTCTTGAGTAGTTGCATTAAGTACACAAAACATAGAGTTAACATGTTGCTAAGCTAATGATACAATATTTCGATGAGCATAAAAATACACAGAAAAACAAAAATGGGTAAAATAGTGATTTGTTTTTTATTAGTTTGAACTTTTTATGGAGAACTTGAACTAGAGATGGGTCAACCAACTAGCTATTTAGTTACGTTTACCAGTTCTCTCTCTCTCTCTCTCTCTCTCTCTCTCTCTCTCTCTCTTTAGCTTTAATATTCATATCAGGGTATAAATTCTGAGACTTTTCATAGATGGGTTGTGCTTTAGCATGCTAAAAGTAACAGCTACAAATTCTCAGCCTTCAACAATACATTTCAAGACAATTACTGGCAATTTAAAAATACAAAATTGACATTTTTCAGTGTTATGTCATCTTGTAACCCAACACAATTGGTTCCTAAAGAAAGACCGACTAGCCAGTTTTGAATCTCTAGCTTGAACCGCCACATACTTGGACATTCAGTAGCATGGCATATTTCATGCCTGTAGGTCAAGCGCGAATTGGGGATGTTTGTTCCTCCTGCAGATGCTCTTTGGTAATGGCGTAAACCCCAGTAGCCTGGGGTTCCCGCAGAGCCGGGTTCTCACTATTTCATCAGAATCAGGAGAAATCAAAGCTTCGGGGATGTTGTTGTCAGGGCGGCCCATGGTCGACTGATCTGTGAGCTTTGATGTGCACAGACGCTCGGGGTTGCCATGTTGTGGACAGTCTCACCTCTGGGCCGGATGGATGCGTTTGAAGTAGAATATGTAAGATTGAACAGAGGTATTGTCAGTCCAAAAATATTTGAAGTTATAAAAACAACCAGTGAGATTTCCATGGACATATATTTTTGATCCCTGATCAAGAAAATGGTTTGTTTTGGCGAACAATTGGAATTAAATGGACTGCAATCAAATGCTAGATCTCCAGGACCTTTGCTTTCAGAAAATCATCACAACAGCTGGACATGATGGTCAATTTTAGCTTGTTTAAAATAATTCCAGGAAAAAGAACAAACTTTTCTATTTCTGATTGAAAATTCAAAAACAAACAAAAAAATAAAAAAAGAGAAAAACATTTGTCTTAACATTGCCAAAAAAAAAATAATATATATAAAAGCTTGATTATTGCTTCGGTTTGCTTGGCTATAAAGCTTTTTTTTGTTTGTTTTCTTCTTCCTCTTCTTCTTCAAGGTGGCTATTAGAGAAAAAAAGTTTGTAAAGTTTTTAAATCTTGTAAATGTAAAGCTACACAATTTTTTTTTAAGTTTACCTGCTGTTGTGTTACTGAAAATGTAATTAGCAAAAAAATAGTTGCTTACCCCTTCGGTTGTTTTTAGATGTTTTTAGATGTTCTGACTTGCATGTTTTGCTTCAACATAAAACAAGGTATTGTAGAAAAAACTTGTAAAAATGTAAAAGTTTGTTTAATAAAAGCAACATAAGCTATCTCTAGCTACTGTTCCATTAATCAATCGCAATTCAATTCATACAACTAGTTGGAACATTGCTAATTTTAGTTAACTGCTCCCCTACACTGATTGCATGGTACTTTCTTGTTAATGACACTATCTTTCATGGTGAGGTACAGGGAACTCCTTTTCATGGATTGCAGCCTAAAAAAGACCAGCCATCGTTACTCCCAAACGTGAACCTCGCTCCAGATCTCTTAAAAGACGTGTATAGCCTAGTTAAATGATGGCGGCGTAAATCAAGAAAGGGAAGAGCCTGCCGGAGATGCCGATGCATTACCCAAATAGCTCAATGACTCAGCGTAATTCTCCAGAGAGACCCTCCGCTGATGGCATGTGGGAGGGAGGAGGCTTCATTGGTGGCACTCCGTCACACTTGCCGAAACTATCAAATGAGTTTGCTTAATGAGTGAGGGGAGAGCGAAAGCTGAAGCAGGATGGTAGAAAGCAGCCGAGTGGAGTGGAGGGTAGATTCATTCACAAAATGAAAAGCTCTCACACTAAATTAAATTGCTTCTGGAATGGAATTATGGGGGCGGTGTACTCGGCACCGGCGCACCGTTGGAAAGCAATACCGCTAAAAGCCTTTCAGTGGATTAATACGAGCCCACACCTCCCCCATCGCGTCATCTATCCAGGTGCTTATAAACGACAGTGTCCCATTTTGCTTTCTGTTGAATGCCAACAAGAGATGACTGTTAGCGACAACAGTCCCATTTCTGGATCCAAAATTGTGCTGGTGAAGCTGTTTTGAAACTTACCAAGCTGCAAGATAATCGCAGTGTAGTTAATGTCAAGATACTCAAAAACTGCAAACGGCTAGTAAAAAGTAGTACATTGAAGCTAAATTACGAGACATGAGCTTATAAACTATCAGATGAAAACTGTGATGAACAGCAGTGTGATGAATTTAGTTTTTAAAAGTAGGAGTAAAACTCACAAAACATTTGTTTGACTCGTAACGTCTCTTTTAAAAAAGGGGTGAGCTTGTAAATTTACAAAAACTGCATAGCCTAAATGTAAAAGTTTTCTGAAAAACTTAGTAGCGTCACAACTTTTAGTTAGTTACTTACTAATACTGGTTATTCTACGAATATGTTCTCCAACATGTTTTCTTGTTAAAAGTCACACAAAATATTTAAAAAGTCATTATTGATTTAAAAAAGCTTGTAAAGTTTTACAAATCTTTACAATGTAAAATATACAGTACACTCACTGAAAGAATTGCATTGCTGTTGCAATACAGACAAAGTCTGTAACAGCACAACTTTGAGTTATTTACTCCCCAATACTGATTTTTACGTTCTTCACTGTTTCTTTTACACGGTTTTTAGATGTTCTCACTTGCACGTTCGACTCCAAAATTGTAAAGTTTAGCAATCTCTGAAGTCATTATTGATTTAAAAAAGCTAGTTTTACAAATCTTTACAATGTAAAATATACACTCACTGAAAGAATTGCATTGCTGTTGCAATACAGACAAAGTCTGTAACAGCACAACTTTGAGTTATTTACTCCCCAATACTGATTTTTACATTCTTCGCTGTTTCTTTTACACGGTTTTTAGATGTTCTCACTTGCACGTTCGACTCCAAAATTGTAAAGTTTAGCAATCTCTTACATATAAAATGTAATCTTTAAAAGTTACATGTAAAAGTTACTAGTTTAACTGCTGCCCTACTGAAAAACAATAATAGCAACATATTGTGTTATCTTGTGTAAAAAATGTTTTAAGTTTGTAAATCTTTTGTAAAAAGATAGTCTTTTTTTTTTTTACACTAAAACAGTTTAGCTGCTGTTTGCCCTACTGAAAAACATCATATGAACAATTAAAAATATTTTTTTGTTCTCCTGTTAAAAATGGCTCCAATGTTTTAAAAAGTCATCACTTTAGAAAAAAAGCTTGTAACATTTATAAATCTTGTAAATGTAAAACTTAAGTAGTTACTCACCAGCACTGGTTCTGCGGTTCCTTGCTGCAAGACGATATTTATAAGTTTGACCTTTAACTCCAACATCTTTTAAAAATGTCGTTATCATAAATCTTTAAGATTTCAAACACTGTTTTGGAGATCATTAAAAAAAACGGAAATTATCTGAAAGTTGTGACGTTGCTCTAGTTACTCAACAGCACTGGTTTTTACATTCTTTATTATGTCTTTCGTTACATGTTTTAGATGTTCTGACTGGAACATTTGATTTAACGTTAGTCAACTGTAGTGGTGCTACAGCAAAATGGAATACTTAAAGAAAATCACACTTTTAAAAATTAATTTGAAAACTGTAGGTGGTTACTCACCAGCACTTGCTCACCTCTGAAAGTTTCAACAGCTAAAACTCTCAGGATTTCAAGAAAGCCCATGAAGCTGAGGAACTTGAACAAACCAAATCACTGTGGCTGCCAATAGTTCAACATCAAAATGTTGGCATTCTCATAGTGAAGAAATGATGTTTGTCTGCAGTCATCTTTTCTTTCATAAGCAGAATGAATACAGTAGAGCTTTTTGAGACCACGCAATCCAGGGACAAGGCAATTCAAAGGATTGATTCTTGCTTAACTGCAGTGAACAATGAGGGTAATTTCAAATCTGAAGGTAAAAATATCCTGCCTTTGTGTGTGTTTGTTTATGTTGTGCAAGCAGAGCATTTGATGACAAAAACACAAAGCGCAGTGTTTCCGCTCAATGCAAATCACACCTTTAGCGCGGCCTTCACTTTTACAACTGAAAAGCGTTTTGCACAAATGCACGTATAAATTACACTTAACCTGAGTCAGGCAAGGAAAAAAGGGTGACAAACAGCAGTGGGAAATACATTGGTCATGGCAGCTCGCTCAGAATAGAGCGCTGCAGTGAAGATCGTTTGGCAGAGCTCGTCAGAGTGACCTAAACACATCAGAGTAATGGTCACTCTGACGTCCTGACATTGACGGATCGCTTTCGTTCTTCAACTCCAGGCACGTGCACCGTCAGTATCTCAGTCTGAATGAGCTCCAGAGGACTCTTCCTGCATATCCCACTCCAATTTGTTTTAGTCTGAACAGCAAGAAACCACATTAAATGGATTAAATGGAATGGGATTCTTAGTCTGAAGAGTCAAACTGGATTTCGGAGGACGCAATGTGAGATGCTATAAGTAAATAGAGCCAAATGTTATTTTTTTCATCATCATCACTGGTAATAAAAACTAAAAGATATTGACAACATGGTCTAAACAAGCAAATCGAAAACACTATTTAAAATATGATTAAAAAATAGTTCATTTTTTTCTGAATGGTCAAATAGAGCAAGCAAGTAGTGTCAAATGTTGTTTTTTATTAATTAATAAATAAATTAATTAATTTACACATTTTTGTAATCATCACTACTGAAACTGGTACTAAATATGAAAATATATTAATAACACTGTCTAAACAAGCAAATTTAAATCAGACTTAAAATTTGATTTGAATAATAAATAAATTGTCAAATCAAATGGATATAATATCATATCATCAAATGGAGCAAGTACTTTCTTTTAGAAGCCTGTTTCCGCCACTGAATAAAAAATAAAATAGGTAATTGCGACTTTTTATCTCATAATTCTAACTTTTTTTTTGTCATAATTGGGAGACATAATTGAGAGTTATAAAGTCCAGTTCTGAGGGGGGGAATACTGTTATGTTCTCAGAATTGTGAGTTTATATCTTACAATTCTGACCTAATAACTCACAATTTACGTGTTGTAAAATAAGAATTGTGAAATATAAACTTGCAATTCTGAGAAAAAAGTCAGAATTGTGAGTTTACAGTATATCTCGCAATTCTGACTTTCTCGGAATTACGAGTTTAAATCTAGCAATGCTCTAGTTTTTTTCTCGCAACTGCAATGTTTTATCTCGCAATTCTGACTTCATAACTTGCAATTGCGAGTTTATATCTCACAATTCTGAGAAAAAAAAGTCTGATTTGTGAGATAAAAAGTCGCAATTACATTTTTTTTATAATTCAGTGGCAGAAACGGGCTTCCATACATCATCACTACCAAAACTGGCACTTAATATAAACATATATTGATAACACTGTCTAAACAAGCAATTGGATATAAAATACGGGAAAAAAAACAACGTATTTTTTGGTCTGAATGTTCAAATAGAATAAGTAAATAAAGCCAAATTTGCCTTTTTTCATCATCATATTTTAAAATGATCCAAAAATCAATAGTTTTTAGTCTGAATGTTCAAATAGAGTAATATATAGAGCTACATTTTCCTTTTTTGTGTGTGTTATCATCCATATGGCAACCAAAATTGGTACTAAATACTAGGAGTGCAACGGTTCGACTTACTCACGGGTCAGTTTGTATCACGGTTTTAGAGTCACGGTTTCGGTATGGTTCGGTATGTGCTATGTTTAGGGAAAAACCTATATTGTCAAAAAAAATAAGAACACATAATCTAACTACAAGCAACAGCACAAATAAATGCAAGATACAAATAAAATAAACAGTGCTTTTCAGGTTTTGTAGGTAGGTCTAACAGTTTTTAGGTACAGAAATTGAATAAAGTAATCAAATGTAAAACTACATTGCATATTTGACTGTATAAATTAAAAATGATTCCTTATTAAAGTTACAAAAGTTATCCAATCAAGAGCAGTGAGTGATTTCCGTGTTGTTGCTGTTTGATTAATATTAAGAAAGTGCTGTCACTTTAAGAGAATGCACTGATACTGTTTGTTCAGCCGACTATGTCTGCTAGGATACTCACCAAGACGAGCATTTTGACATAATTTTTGCGTGAATTTGTCCATTTAAACACAATACTTCACAGAGAGTTTAATATTTGCACGCGTTCTGAGACGCGGGTTCACGTGCTTCGGATGAGCGCACACACAGATCTTCTCACTGCGTGCGCGAGTTCACGTCTTCTGGCTCTTTAATATTTAAACTGGCAAGGCTTAAATTAGTTTAGTTTAAACACAGATAGCAACGTGTGCTGTTCAGGTCTCACCTGTGCTATCAACACATGATGACAGCATAAATGACAGTTATTCCAGCATACAGCACTCGCATTGAACAAAGAGTGACTGGTTTGTCCACGTATTGTTTTTTCTCTCTCATCGCTCTTGTTGTAATGTATTGGGAAGCCAGAATTTGTATCCATCAACAGAAACATGCATTAGCCGAACTCTAACAAACCATATTACAGATGCATGGTCAGATTTACAGTGGGTACGGAAAGTATTCAGACCCCCTTAAATTTTTCACTCTTTGTTATATTGCAGCCATTTGCTAAAATCATTTAAGTTCATTTTTTTCCTCAGTAATGTACACACAGCACCAATACTGAAATATATTGAAATACCTGTCTAAGCAAGAACATCGGATTTCAGGACTTGCAAAAATCACAAAGCAAATTTCAAGTTGTGCCATATGCACACCAAGGTTTAGCAGAAAATTAATTAACCTCTTGAGAAGCCAAAAGCTGCATGTTCATAAGAAACAAATCCATCGTTAAGACGTTTTTAACTTCAAACCACTGCTTCAGACTACGAGTCCATAATCCATGACGCTGCCTCCAGTGAAAAAGTGTATCCACTCACATTTGTTTAGGCTTGTAAACGGTGCTGTGCAGATTTCTCTCCTGATTCAGATCAGACCACTTTTTTCACTGGAGGAAGCGTTATTACTGATTATGGACTCATGTTTGAGTTAAAAACGTCTTAATGCTGGATTTGTTTCAGCTTTGGTCTTCTCCAGATGTTAACTGATGGACTGGAGCGGTGTGGATTACTTGTGGATTATTGTGATGTTTTTATCAGCTGTTTGGACTCTCGTTCTGACGGCACCCATTCACTGCAGAGCATCCATTGCTGAGCAAGTGATGCAATGCTTCATTTCTCCAAATCTGATGAAAAAACAAACTCATCTACATCCTGAATGGCCTGAGATTGAAGACATTTTCAGAGAAAAACGAGTCAGAACAGCTGAAATTACATTAACGTGAGAACAAAAACCCAGACGTTAAAGGTTAGCGTCACCTCTTCACCCGCGATTACTCTGGGACTGAAGGATGAAGGACTTTCAGTTGCCAATTATTACAATCATTGCTGCGTTTCGAAACTTTCCTGAATGCATCTGTGAAACTTTCTTGTCTGCGCAAGTTGGGTAATTACAGATAATTGTCACAATCATGGTTAGTTCAGCACCTGCATTATTTGAGAGTAGCATTTCAACATCTCAAATAATGCTTTGGAGATGGAGGGGGGGGTAGATTAAATAAACGCTGCGATACGTCGACGCTGTCTTCCGTACCTGGGCGTACTGGCATAATTGCACGCCGAATCCAGCAATAAGAATCATCACGCCAAATGAAGGCTGTGTAATCGCTACCCCAATCATAAGCAACATAATTGCTCTGACAATCAGGGTGACACTTTTCGGAGGCATGGGAAATGCTCGACGAGAGGAAAAAAAGGCCTGGCGTGACAGCTTGCATGAAATTTAAGCTCTTTTCTGGGCTTTCGTGTAACGAGTTTGGGTTAAATTGCTCTAAATTATGGGCTTCCAAATGCTAGTTGATTATATTGCATGTTACGTAACTTCGGGCTGTGTGAAAACAAATATTTGTAAACTTAATTATGGCTAATGTTTCTTCGAAATGCCTCTCCGGTGAAAAGCACAACACGGCGAGTCGGCGAGATCGTTCCCGGCGGATTGAACCTGCACCTGCCATCTGTTTCCCACACGACGTCAGAGACTCGGTGTTTCACTCTACAAAGCTTTCCATGTAATGCTAACATCTCAACATCTACTGTCTGACCTTATTGTTTCTTCCCGCTGGGGTGCTTTTTAAAACCAATAAGAAATGGCATTCACAAGTAATTTAACGCCTTTGTGAGCGAAAGAACATTGAATAGAAAATAAGTCAGTTGTGACTCAATTGTGTTCATTATGAATTTATTGGCTCACAAAAACAAGCCCCCCCCCCCATCCCATAAAACAGTGTTTACCAAATTATGCTCAAATAGAAATTTACTGATAAAGTGAATAGAGTTTCATATATTTACAATTTGAATAGTAAATATCAATTGTATAATCATAAACAAAATATGTATGCCTCCGAAACTAACAACAACAAAAAAAGAATAAAAAATTTGAAAACAAATAAATAATTTAACTACTCTTTAATAGAGGTATATAATATATAAGTAATAATAATACTAACAAAAATAATAAAACATAACAGTAACTATGTATTGTACTGTATAATCATAAAAAATTAAGTGTAAAAAATAATTATGGCTCAAAAAATACAATACAAAAATATTAAATTATTGTTTAATGTAGTTATATAATAATACAATTAATAAAGTAGCTATCAGTTTTATAATCCTAAAAAAGTGTAAAGAAAAAGATATGGCACCAAAAAAATAATAACAATAATAATAATACATAAATTATTTCATTATTATTCAATATAGTTAATAATATATGAAATGATAATAATAACAACAATATTAATAAAACAGTAGCTATCAATTTTAAATCATAAGCTTGGCTCCAAAACGAACCAAAAATAGAATAGAAATACTAAATAAATTATTTCATTATTGCTTTGCATAATATATTAAAATATAACTAATAATAAAAAAAATAGTATACATTTTATAATCCTAAAAAGGAAAGAAAAGGAAAAAAAAGAAAGTAACAAAAATATATTTATGGCTTCAAAACTAATAAAAATAGAATACAAAATACTATTTTTAAAATGATTGCTTAATATAGTTATATAATAATGATAGTAATAATAATAATAAATTAATTAATAAATCTATGACATCTTTATTTAAGCTGAAAAACATGAACAATTTAAATGAATGCCTTTAAAAATGATAGATTTTAAATGTCTATTTAAATTATTTAAACTTTATTATATTATGATGTGTTAAATTATATATCATGATTGTTTTATATATTATAGTTATATATTGCATAAAGCATTAAAAAATAATACCAATAAAAATAGTAATAACTGGATTTAAGAGATGGCATGTGAAACCTGTAGAATCCACCTTTACTTTCCAAGTTGTAGGCTGTCCTCCATTTTTTCCGCACTCGAGCATCAAACAGTGTCTCGTAAGCAATCCCGGTGCTCTGTGTTTGGATGTAAGACTGAACATTAGAGTCTTCATCTTCTCCCAACATCTGAGCTGCTGAGGATTGCAGAGGATTGCAGTGGATTACTTTTATTTTTCATGGTAATGAGCCTCAAATCAACCTAAATATGGTTGGCTTTGTGAATGTCATGTCGTTATAGTGCTTAGCTAACGTTATAACGTATTAGTGTGCATACATTATCGAACTCTAACATCAAACTGATGAAATAAAGCAGAACATGCGAACACCAATCCCATAATACCCCTGCTAATCGTCTACCTGAGCAGCGGGTTTGGCGTTTGCCGCCGGCCTGCAGTCATGTGAGATGATTGTGGTTCGGATCAGCAGATGTGTCCCTGTCCCCTTCCACACGGACTCCCGGGTGACGTCCGCAGACAAGCATGGCTAATAAGAGCCCATCAGCTGCGATTACAGGCGGCTCTACCAGCCAAGATCCCCTGCAGTCTCCTGCTGGCGGATGGCCATCGTTGTCCCAGAGATGGGTCAGATACAGCTGGAAACACGCTGCGATAAAACGCTCCTCAGATGCAGGGTAAGAGCGTCTGCCAACCGCTTGAATGCTCAGTTCAGCGTCGTGTGGTTTTACCCATTAGCCACTGCTGTATAAAAACTCAATCTAAAGATAAGACAGACAGTAAAACATGCATGGAAATCCAGTTAGCCTTTTTAGTGTAAGTAAAACAAACTAAGCTAATATCAACTAAGCTGCTGTAACTGATTTATAATATTACTAAACTGTTTTAATGCTAACACAAAGCTAGCAACGTACTAGCAAATGTGTGAGGAAGCTTACCCTTATTTCTTCATATCCTAAACGTATTGTCACCTCAACTAAGCTAACTGATTAGCTTAGCGTTAAGAGTTGTACTGTACCGTGTTGGTTAGCTGCTATTGCTAACAACAACACAAGCCAAACTGATGAAGCAGGCAACACACTAGCCAAGGTGTGAGGAAATTGGCTTAGTGAAATCGTGTGTGCGGTGTCATTTGCGTCTGAACTGTGATGTTGGTATGCTAGCAGCACTGCAGTGTCAGTGTGAGGGTGAAATCCTGTGCTTTTACTGTGTCAGTGTGACTGTCTGGAGGAAGCGCTCTGACGTCGTGTGGTTTTACCCATTAGCCACTGCTGTATAAAAACTCAATCTAAAGATAAGACAGACAGTAAAACATGCATGGAAATCCAGTTAGCCTTTTTAGTGTAAGTAAAACAAACTAAGCTAATATCAACTAAGCTGCTGTAACTGATTTATAATATTACTAAACTGTTTTAATGCTAACACAAAGCTAGCAACGTACTAGCAAATGTGTGAGGAAGCTTACCCTTATTTCTTCATATCCTAAACGTATTGTCACCTCAACTAAGCTAACTGATTAGCTTAGCGTTAAGAGTTGTACTGTACCGTGTTGGTTAGCTGCTATTGCTAACAACAACACAAGCCAAACTGATGAAGCAGGCAACACACTAGCCAAGGTGTGAGGAAATTGGCTTAGTGAAATCGTGTGTGCGGTGTCATTTGCATCTGAACTGTGATGTTGGTATGCTAGCAGCACTGCAGTGTCAGTGTGAGGGTGAAATCCTGTGCTTTTACTGTGTCAGTGTGACTGTCTGGAGGAAGCGCTCTGAAAAACTGACCATCTGCAGGTTTTACATAAAGTTCTGCTTCTCCACAGTTCTGCCTGGTTTTAATTAGACATGAGAGAGTCAAAGGAAGCGCTGGGAAGGAGAAGACACACAAAAGCTTGATGCACAATCGCAATCTACAACGGTAACTTCAAAATGAAGCCTATTTGGGGGATTTTTCTTTGTATTGTGAGGTTTTCATGATGAATAACTAAATAGTTTAGTCGGGATTAGCTTAGCTTTTTCAGCTTTAGTATTTGACAGGGTTTGACATCTTCACATGGACAGAAACATTAAAGACATCTCAAAAAGACAATATACGGCATGATTAGCATTAGAAAATTAACTTACAGGGTAGTAACAGCTCAGCTGAGTGAAAACAGATTATGGAAATTAATAGTAGAATAAAATGAGAAGCTGTCACAAGCTAACTTCCGTACACTGGCTAACACATTGTCAGTTTTGTGTTAGCATTAAAGGTGCAGTAGGAGATCTTGGAAAATGCTAACTTTAGCCTGATAGCACTGAAAGCAAACGTCCCACCCTCCCTGCAATCGCCATCCAAATCCACGCCCCCTGAATGCATTTACGCTCACAGACCAGAGACAACATTACTACAATAGGCTACATCAGCAGTTCCTAATTCCAGCCCATGTTCCGAAGTGAAGTAAACTTCAACGGATTTCCCCCACTCAGGGAGTAGGGAGCAATGAACACTGCGTAGGGATCATATCGATCGGAACAGAGTTCATGCACGTAGCTCACTTCTAACGAGCTGGCGCGAGGACTGGATTAACCGCTGGGCTACATCATGTGTCATTCACCGGTGAGAAAACTTTAAAAGTACTACAATACCAGGAAGGAAGATCGGGTTGTTGATGTTTGCCTGCCATCCTCGCTCTGTCTCTGTCTGCACAGTGTGCGTGAACGCGCTGATGACGCATCCTGTCTGCGCGAACAGGGTGCGCAGAGGTATGCTAATACATACGTTGACAGGCAGGTAGGAAAGCATATTAAAATGCTCGGACCGATTGATTGGATGAACATTTCTTGATCCTACACCTTCCACAGAATATATAAATACAGACAAATACATTTAGACCACTTAACTTAATGATTGCTATCGGGATGTGAAGAGACTTTCAACCAGCATAACAAAAATTGTTTCTGAAGACAATCACCTATTGCACCTTTAACAGCTAACCTATAGAGTTTAGCAATACTATAACAGCTAACTAATCTGTTAACTTAGTTGATGTTAGTTTAGTTAACAGTACTTTCAGGCTATTTTATATATAAAGAAATAAAGTATTGCATATGCTGCCTTACCTTGCTAAAAAAAATCCAGTATAAGTTGCTAGTTGTGTTTTGCAACCTAGCAGGTTGCTAGTTGGTTCAAACCAGTTGTCAGTCAGCCCAAATTGATAATTCGCTAGTCAATCAGCCACCAAGTCTGAAAAACTATCTTGACTACCTTAAGTTAGTTTGTAGTTGATTTGTTGCTAGTCAAAGTTGGTCTAACATTAACTCCCTGCAAATAAACAGTTTTGTAAAGGTGCAATAAAGCAGTTATTAGCATTTGACAACTTCTTCAACTGGACAGAAACTTTAAAGACAACGTAAAAAGACAACATGCCACATGATTAGCATTAGCAAAAATGAACATACAGTATAGAAAGAGCTCAGCTGTAGTGAGACGAATCTTAGAAATTAATAGCAGAATGAAATGATGGGTTGAGAAGCTCCTGTAATGAAATGCAGAGGACCACACTCGTTAATTAATTTGTCTGTTGAGCCATCACAGGTCACAGGCTAAAGTGCTAAAGCTAGTGCCGCCCAGACACCTCATAATTACATGCTTCCTTGCTTATTGGCCACCACTTATTCTTTTTAATTACTTTGGTGTCCATGCAAAAAACAAAAAACACATTGAGGTCTGCTGACGCTCAATGTCATCGGCAATCTGTTTCAGGATGCGACGATAATTTATGGTTAGCATGAATAGCATTTAATATTTGCCCATTTGTACAGTAAGTGTTATGGTACACATAATATCCAAGGGTTGAAGTAATAATTACAACCTTTTGAAAAAATGGTTCAGAAGTCACAGTGGCAATGCTAATGCGTTCCACAGATTTGCTACGTGGCTGAAATGTATTAGAGCTCGTTGAATGGCTGAAAAATAGCTGGGAATTTTTTGGCATGTTTGCAAAAGAAAAACAAGGATAACAAGCCTCTGTAAATATTTTACTGACGTACCGTATTGATTTCTTTAATCTATAATAGCGCCCTGAGCTCTTACTTGCTGTTCTGCCGTGTCTAATATGTGTCTTTGCACACGTTTCTGAGGTGGAACCAGTTCAGATGTGGCCCCGGGTGATAAGAGCCCCTCTCCACCTGACGCCTGTTCTCCGCTCGCTCCTCGTTCCCCAGCTCTCCAGAGCTCCGGCGTCGAGACCTAATCCCGCTCACGTGGAGGCGGCATTTTGTTGAGAGCGAGCTGACATTGACCTTCAGTTTTCATCCTACCAATTTCTCTGTTCTTTCAAGGAAGCATGAATCTAATTTAGGCCTGGGAGCTTCACGGCGCTCGTCTTTGATCTTCGGCTCTCGACGAGTACAAAGAGCGAGTGAGACGTCGAAAGAGAACGGCAGAAAATCAAGGGAGAAACAGGAGAGAGAGGAAATAATCCCACTTCCTAGAGCTGACAAAGCGACACGTCTGTATGTTGAATCACAAGTTTTGTACAGTATTATGTTCTAAAGGAAGTACCGAAGGTGAAATATTGCACCTATGTCAACATAAAATCTAAATTATACATACTTACTTTCCCTAGTCAAGTTTTTGGTTATATTACGCACAATGCAATGATGCATGTTTATTCCAACAAAAATATATTTTTTAATAGCATTCTTTTTGTTGTAAACATTTATAGAAATGCAGGAAAATTGCATCTTTCCTTTTTGACTGACAACATGAAAAAGTTTTTAAAAGTTTGTGGTGCACACGTTGTACATTGTACATAACAATTTAGCTTAACATCACAACATGCAACTAAATGTATAATGTGCAAATTTTACGTTAACACGTTAGCTTAAAGTTAACATCACAACATGGGACAAAAGTCATAATGTGTACATGTTAACACGTTAACGTAAAGTTAACATCACAAAATGCGACAAGTCATAATGTGTGAATTTTACGTTAACACCTAAAATTAACATCACAACACTGGACAAAAGTCATAATGTGCAAATTTGACATGTTAATGCGTTATAAAATAACATCATATTATGTGACAAAAGTCATAATATACCAATTTTATGTTAACACACTGTTAACATCGCAACATTGCAACAAGTCATGATGTGCAAATTTTACAGGTTAACACCTTAGCTTAATGAAATTAACATTACAACGTGACAAAAGTCATAAATAAAAATATTACAAATGTTTTGTAAAAATAAAAAAGGTTTATGTGGTGCTCAGTTTTTCTGAAATTTCTTATGAATTTTGCATGCTAACATGCTAGTTTAAACAAGTTAACACAAAAAAAAACGCTACAATAGTTACAAAATGTCAATTTAATATTTATAAGTTGAATGTAATTTTTTTCTTTAACTTTTCAAATTCACATTCTTTGTCGTACTGTGCATAATTCATCAGTGCATATTATTTCCAAAGAAAAAATAAATTTTTGTCGTAAACATTTGTTAGAACGCAATAACTAGCATTTGCCGTCTCTTTCTTTTTCGTCTGACATCGCATAGTTTGAAAATATAAAAAAAAAATGTAAAAAACATTTTTTTTTGTCCTAATGCACGTTCTTGGTCTTTTTGTGAACATTCATCAGAATGCAATTACTTGCATTATCCACATTCTGAGATGTCTTCCCTTTTCGGTTAGCATTGCCTAATAAGCGCTGTAATTTAGTAGTTTAGTAATTTAATGGCAGTTAATGTTAATGGCAGTTAATGGAGCATGCTGCACAACTTCTTGTCCAGGCCCTTGTAATTTCTAGGCTGGACTGCTGCAATTCTCTTCTGGCTGGACTTCCATCAAGCACAATCAACCCTCTACAAATGATTCAGAATGCAGCGGCACGACTGGTCTTCAACGAGCCCACGTTACACCTCTCTTTATCTCCTTGCACTGGCTACCGGTTGCGGCTCGCATCAAGTTCAAGACATTGATGCTTGCATATAGAACAGCCACAGGCTCAGCACCCGCCTACCTCCACTCACTACTACGAATCTACATCCCCTCCAGAAGTCTGAGATCCGCTAGTGAGCGACGCCTCGTGGAACCATCACAGAGAGGCTCAAAATCACTTTCCAGAACATTCTCGTTCACTGTTCCTGGCTGGTGGAAATATCTTCCCACCCCTATCCGGAATGCTGAATCCCTGACAATTTTCAAGCAACAGCTGAAAACTCATCTCTTTTGACGCTACTTTACTTCATCCTATATAAAAAAAAATTCTTTCTCTTTATTTATTCCTTCCCTTTCTAGCTTGTACTTATTTGAACAATGCCTGAAACTTGATATTACAAGCACTTCCTGTGTCTGTTTGCCTCTTTAAGAAGAATCACTTTATGTATTCCTCAATTGTAAGTCGCTTTGGATAAAAGCATCTGCAAAATGACCAAATGTAAATGTAAATGCAATGTTGATTTAATATTTAATAAAGGTTACAGCAAATAATGATGAATCTGAAAGAGAAGCGTTACCTTCGGGAGATGCTCTCAAGGGTGATTTTGACCTTCAGTCTTCACATCTAATCACAAATCAGCCTCTTTGGTTAGATTTAGAAGCACATTTAGGCAGTATCAGGCCAAAACGACACCCTGTGAAGAATACAAAGCACACGGCGTAATGCATCTCAGACAAACAGCACCGCTGTCCTGCCTGAGGTGGAACGAGACCCTTTAAAAATTCAAGCCTGCATTGAGTTATAGTGAATGGTGTGCCAAGGCCTTTTGAGTCGTACGTGCGAGTGTATGAGCGTTGAGACATCTGAGATGGATTCAGTGTAGAAAACAGGAATTAATTCAATATTAAGTATAGAAATGTCTAGTGACGGTTTGAATCTCACCATTCACCGAAAATACCATTATTCTCGTTTTTACTTGCCATTTTCAAATTTAGCATGCTAACATTTATAATAAAACAAACGCCAGGCTAAGCAAGCTAGCATATAATGAAAGGTAAAAAGTGGTTCAGAATGTGACATTAATCTAATTCACAAAATTCAAATAAATCAATAAATGATTTAAATATAAAAGGTACAAGTGAAAAGCTTCAGAGAATTCTTTGAAATAACTCAGTTAATAGAACACTCAACAAATGTCATTAAATGTAACATAAACTGATAAAAAGTTAAATATTTACAATACAAGCTGAGGTTTATTCATCTGAAAATTAACGTAAAAAATTTAGTAAAAATAACCAAAGATTTACGAAATGATTAACAAAACAAGTCAAAAGGGTCAAAGACATTCTTTGCTTTTTTACTTGAGACTGTGTTGTCCAAATATCTAATGCTAATATTTGTAACACGCTAGCATGTTAGCTTATGCACATCAACTTGCGTAATTCAACACAACGAAAGTCATGAATAAAATCTGACCGAAAAATTGTTCAGGAATTTCATCAAATCGTCAATGAAAGACATTCTTAGCTTTTGTAAGTCTATTGTTGTCCAAATTTCTCATGATAATATTTGTAATAAGCTAATATTGAAAAGTGAGCAAGGTAACTAATGTGATTTATCACATCAAAAATTATAATTCAAATTTTAATATTTATAATAAATATAATTGGATATTTATTCATTTCAAGATCATTTTAAAAATACATATCACTGAAAAATAATGGCTGTCAAAGACATCCAAAAATAGGACATTTTATGAAGTTTAAAAAGTTTACTAAATTCTTCAGAAGTTAAAAATGGCCACTAAGAGACTCGCATGATTCATCACCGCAAAAGTCAGAAATAAAATGTAATGGATAAACTATCTAAAAATGTAATTAATCATTTATGGATTAAAAATAAAACCACATTTTGTTGCTTTATCGCCTACCAGGCAAAATCCACAAGCATTATTGTGTAAAAACATGAACACAGCTCTGCTGTCTTTTCTGTCTATAAGTGAGATGGTTCGCATGTACAAACGTCCAATTAAGCTCTGAATCTCGGCGAGCACTGAAGAGGCCATTGTTTAGTTGTCGCCGTTGTTCAGTGCCAAACCACCTACCCGAACAACATGTCATAATATAAAAGCAGTGAAGCAAAAGCTTTTATTTGGCAGGAACACTTCCTCGTCATCCTCCTCTTCGTTTTCCTGGCACTCCCGAGTGCGTAACTCTGCCAGGCTGGACTGATATGTCTGTCAGATGGACAGGTCTGTGAGAGCCGCTGTCCCCGAGGGCCGACGACACACATTAAAAAGGCTTTTGGAGTGGGCGTCCCCTGTCTGTACCTCACACAGAGAGAGAGAGAAATCACTTCAACGCATCAAAAAACACACCTGTGGGACCCGGATGGGACATCCTGCCACTTCACACTCGAACTGGACGACCCCGGCGCACGGATGCTTTCAGACACGGAGCTAAACCGAGCCGTGGAGAGCAGGCTTTTCACACCGACGCCTCACCTCTCACGAGGGAGTTTTACAGCGATGAGAGGAAGAGAACATGACGTTTGAGAGCCTGGAAGTGAAGAAAGCTGCACGTCTGGATGAGTTTGCAATTTCTTACGCGGTTTCTGCTTAAAGAAAAGTGTCTACTAACAGGGAACGTTTTAAAAACATTGTGTAACATTAGGAAAACGTTCACACATTTCATTCATGAGTCTTGAGAGTCTGAACGTGAAGGAAGCTGCACATCTGGAAGAGCTCAGTGTTTCTTAAGAGGCTTTTGCCCAAAAAAACTTTCAACGAACAGGAAACGTTCTGAAAATGTATGTAAAGGTTGCGCAAATGTTAGGAAATTTTCTCACGTTTCATTCATGACTCTTGGGAGTCTGGAAGTGAAGAAAACGGCATGTCTGGATGATTTTGCTATTTCTTAAGCGGTTTCTAAAAAATGTCTCTAAAAAAAAGAACTGTGCAGGAAACGTTATGAAAACGTTGTGCAAACGTTAGGTAAACATTTCCACATGTTTCATTAACTCTAACCCTAACCCTAACTCTTGAAAGACTGGAAAAGAAAACTGCACATCTGGTTGAGTTCAGCGTTTCTCAAGTGGTTTATGCCCGAAGAACTGTGTCACTGTACACAAAATGTTTTAAAAACTCATATAAATGTTGTGCAAACATTAGGAAAATGTTCTCCCACATTTCATTCATGACTTATGAGAGGCTGGAAGTGAAGAAAGAACCACATTTGGATGAGTTTGCGGTTTCTTAAGCAGCTTCTGCCTAAAAAAACGGTGTTAACTAACAAGAAACCTTCTGAAAACGTACTTCAAACATGACAACTCTTGGAAGATTTTAGCATGGTGATGAATATGACAATGTTAATGTATTTGGTCTTGGCGGAACAGATCTGCTATGCTCCTGCTGAATTGCTGCTGCTGTTGGTTATTGCTGTAGTTGTAGATTATTGCTGCTGCTGCAAGCAAGTACAGGAACTTGTTACTGCCAATGCATATGGCGATACGGTGCCATGAGTATTTAAGACATGCTGCTGCTGCACAAATAGCATATAAAATAACCCCTAGCAGATCTATACAGGTGGAGCTGGGGAAGGTGGAGGGTTTCAGAGAACTCTGAAAGCGCGCTGCAGGAATCTCCGCATCTTAACAATGGTTTGGAAAAAAAATTGTTAATTAAAAAATAATAATAAATAAAAGCATATACATCAACTCAAATACGGTTATCTAATAAGCATGTGTCCTATTCTGTGTACTAAACTCTTGAAATTTTTGAAACATTGGTGTCTTTTTGTGTATGATATGACGATAGTTTTCTCAAAATAAGTAAAATGTTTATGAAGTGACTCTTTTTATGAGAGATTATGTTTATGTGTTCATGTACTCATATATCGAGACGGCAGAGGCTGAAAACACCGCAAGCTTCAGTAGGCCTATGTGTAGTAAATGAAACCGCGTGTCTGCGCCATTCATTTCCATGAGGGGCGGACTTGGAAAACAATTTCAGGCCGGGAAATCTCACACTCTTCTACTTCGTGTCCTACGATCTTATATTACATCTTTCCAGTGTGTAGCACAACTGATGGCATGGTAGCTGGGCTCTGCTAGATCATGATCTGAGCATTGCGGTGCTAGGCTGCATTGCGTGAGCTGTTGTATATTTTGCTCGCTACCGCACTCGCACTTGCTGGTTGGTGAGAGACCCCAAGCATGTAACGTTTGTAGGCATCTTCCATGGCCTACTCGTAGCCTGTTGAGGGACTTCCAGATAGGCCATGGTTGATTGTTGCCGCTGGCTAGACACTCAATGGGGAGGATTCCTCTGGCTTCCCAAGATCTTGCCCCCACACAAATGGCGTTCCATCTATCAAGCCAAAGAGTTTCAATAAAGGCTTTCTTGGATGTGCTTATGGCTTGTGTGGTATCCATAAAGCTTTTTCTGGACCTAAGATGCTTTATTTGCTTTTGGTGGGAGAAGAGCAGATGCCTTTCATCTGTCTCTGCAGTGGTCCGTTCCTCATTGCTGATAGCAGTTCTTCTTATATCTGGAGGTGCTATTCCGGCCAAGGCATGTAGGCAGGATGTGGGAGTAGTTTTTATACAGCCAGTGATTATCCGGCATTTTTCATTGAGAGATGTGTCAATCTTTTGTGCATGGCATGATCTACTCCAGGTAGAGCATGCATATTCTGCTACAGAGTAGCATAGTCCCAGAGCTGATACTCTAATTGTGTTTGGGTCAGCTCCCCATTTACTGTTGGTTAATTTCTTGAGAAGATTATTTATTGTGCTGAACTTTGATATCAGTCTGATGATATGTTCTCTATAGGACAGCGTACAATCTAAGGTGTCTATCCAAGGTAGACTGGGTAAGGATGGTTTTCCAGTTCTAGTCCGTCCCATATTACTTTCAGCTGCCTCTTTACCTGTTTGTTATTAAGATGGGAGCTGCAAAGTTGAGTTTTACTCGGATTTGCCTTGAGGTGAGTTTCCTGATAATATACAGACATCTCTGATAGGGCCTTTTCTATAATAATTTCAATGTCTGGAAAGGCCATCTGCTGAGTTGTTAAACACAGATCGTCAGCATAGATACATCTGCTGCATTTGGATGACAGGGGTTGATCATTGGTATATACAGTATGTTAAACAAGGTCGGGGCAAGTACGCTGCCTTGAGGGAGGCCATTCTTCAGGTTGAACCACCGGCTCTTTTTCCCATTGAACGTCATACATAAAATCTGTGATTAGCTAGTAGGCTTTGTATGATTTTACAGAAGTTTGAGTCAAGTGTCAGGTCAAAAAATTTCTTTATCATCAATCGATGCTGGACTGTGTCATATGCTGCAGGTCTACAAAGGCAGCCCCAGTGATAAGTCTTTTCTGGAAGCCATCCTCAATATACTGGGTAAGGTTCAGCAGTTGCCCTGAACAAGACTTGCCTGGACGGAAGCCAGCCTGATCTTTAATAAGCGTTTCTTCCGTGAGGGGAGTCAGTCTAGTGAGGATAAGTCTCTCAAAGAGATTGAAGCTGATGCATGGCAAAGAAATTGGGCGATAGCTTTTTGGTGATAAGGGGTCCTTGCCCGGCTTAAGGATGGCAACCACTTTTGCCTTGC
>NW_015505880.1:25556-28207 GCF_001515645.1 Sinocyclocheilus grahami | reverse complement strand
ATATTTTGCTCGCTACCGCACTCGCACTTGCTGGTTGGTGAGAGACCCCAAGCATGTAACGTTTGTAGGCATCTTCCATGGCCTACTCGTAGCCTGTTGAGGGACTTCCAGATAGGCCATGGTTGATTGTTGCCGCTGGCTAGACACTCAATGGGGAGGATTCCTCTGGCTTCCCAAGATCTTGCCCCCACACAAATGGCGTTCCATCTATCAAGCCAAAGAGTTTCAATAAAGGCTTTCTTGGATGTGCTTATGGCTTTTGTGGTGTCCATAAAGCTTTTTTTGGACCTAAGATGCTTTATTTTCTGGGAGAAGAGCAGATGCCTTTCATCTGTCTCTGCAGTGGTCCGTTCCTCATTGCTGATAGCAGTTCTTCTTATATCTGGAGGTGCTATTCCGGCCAAGGCATGTAGGCAGGATGTGGGAGTAGTTTTTATACAGCCAGTGATTATCCGGCATTTTTCATTGAGAGATGTGTCAATCTTTTGTGCATGGCATGATCTACTCCAGGTAGAGCATGCATATTCTTCTACAGAGTAGCATAGTCCCAGAGCTGGTACTCTAATTGTGTTTGGGTCAGCTCCCCATTTACTGTTGGTTAATTTCTTGAGAAGATTATTTATTGTGCTGAACTTTGATTTCAGTCTGATGATATGTTCTCTATAGGACAGCGTACAATCTAAAGTGTCTCCAAGGTAGACTGGGTAAGGATGGTTTTCCAGTTCTAGTCCATCCCATATTACTTTCAGCTGCCTCTTTACCTGTTTGTTATTAAGATGGGAGCTGCAAAGTTGAGTTTTACTCGGATTTGCCTTGAGGTGGGTTTCCTGATAATATACAGACATCTCTGATAGGGCCTTTTCTATAATAGTTTCAATGTCTGGAAAGGCCATCTGCTGAGTTGTTAAACACAGATCGTCAGCATAGATAAATATGCTGCATTTGGATGGCAGGGGTTGATCATTGGTATATACAGTATGTTAAACAAGGTCGGGGCAAGTACGCTGCCTTGAGGGAGGCCATTCTTCAGGTTGAACCACCGGCTCTTTTTCCCATTGAACATCACATAAAATCTGCGATTAGCTAGTAGGCTTTGTATGATTTTACAGAAGTTTGAGTCAAGTGTCAGGTCAAAAAATTTCTTTATCATCAATCGATGCTGGACTGTGTCATATGCTGCAGGTCTACAAAGGCAGCCCCAGTGATAAGTCTTTTCTGGAAGCCATCCTCAATATACTGGGTAAGGTTCAGCAGTTGCCCTGAACAAGACTTGCCTGGACGGAAGCCAGCCTGATCTTTAATAAGCGTTTCTTCCGTGAGGGGAGTCAGTCTAGTGAGGATAAGTCTCTCAAAGAGATTGAAGCTGATGCATGGCAAAGAAATTGGGCGATAGCTTTTTGGTGATAAGGGGTCCTTGCCCGGCTTAAGGATGGCAACCACTTTTGCCTTGCGCCATTATTGGTGGGATATCGCATGTGCTCAGGCAGTTATTAAACATGCCAAGGAGCCAGGACTTCCCTTTTTCACCTAGGTTTACAAGCATCTCAGTAAGGATGTCGTCCGGGCCAACAGCTTTACCATTCTTGAGATGTTTCATGGCTAAGTTAAGCTCAGCTCTAGTGAATGGTCTTATGAGATGTGAAAGGTTTTGACCATGGTTGCAGAGCTTGGTGTGATAAGGGGTCCTTGCCCGGCTTAAGGATGGCAACCACTTTTGGCTTGCGCCATATTGGTGGGATATTGCATGTGCTCAGGCAGTTATTAAACATGCCAAGGAGCCAGGACTTTCCTTTTTCACCTAGGTTTACAAGCATCTCAGTAAGGATGTCGTCCGGGCCAACAGCTTTACCATTCTTGAGATGTTTCATGGCTAAGTTAAGCTCAGCTCTAGTGAATGGTCTTATGAGATGTGAAAGGTTTTGACCATGGTTACAGAGCTTGGTGGAGCTTTTAAACCCAGAGGGTTTCCTGTTTCCATGGCTGCCGCCATTTTCAATCAATTGTGAAGCACTTTGATTTGGTGTGACATTGGTCACGGCTGGGGGAGTGATTTTGTCATCGCTTAACTTTTTAAAAACAGCTCATGCTTTTTTGCTGTTCTTTGAGAAGTTAATGTCCTCTATCATATCCTGCCAGGTTTCCCTTCTTTGGGCGCTTATTAATTCAAGAATGGTGTCACCAAGTTTGTGGGTAGAGTCAGCATAGGGATCTCTTAGGTATTCCTTTTCATATTCTCTGCAGTGGCGGCTCGTGGGTTTTAAAATAGAGGAGGCACACTAATTGTATTGGTCTGGGATCCCTGCCGATTATTATTTTTCAATCAATTGTGAAGCACTTTGATTTGGTGTGACATTGGTCACGGCTGGGGGAGTGATTTTGTCATCGCTTAACTTTTTAAAAACAGCTCATGCTTTTTTGCTGTTCTTTGAGAAGTTAATGTCCTCTATCATATCCTGCCAGGTTTCCCTTCTTTGGGCGCTTATTAATTCAAGAATGGTGTCACCAAGTTTGTGGGTAGAGTCAGCATAGGGATCTCTTAGGTATTCCTTTTCATATTCTCTGCAGTGGCGGCTCGTGGGGTTTAAAATAGAGGAGGCACACTAATTGTATTGGTCTGGGATCCCTGCCGATTATTATTGGTTAACCACTTT
>NW_015505880.1:2051-25117 GCF_001515645.1 Sinocyclocheilus grahami | reverse complement strand
CCATTTAATTAAGCCGACTGCTGTAACGTTAGCCTATATCCAGCTTAGGCTGTTTTCCCTAAATTTGTATATATACTGTTTGAATGACAGCTTGACAAATCTGTTGGCGATCAAATATTCAATATCGCTACTCCTCATAAGTACTTGGTACATTATCAGCGCAGCGGCAGACGTTCAAAAAACTAATATCACGTAATTTACGTCTCTGTGATGATTGGTTGATATCAGAAGGGAGGCTCCCTTGCGAGGTTTCTTTTCTCAACACTCCTCAGCGCTGAAAGTGAACACTCGATGCTGATTGGCAAATTTTTTTTACCAACGGAGGCACGAGAGCTCACCTCTCCCCTGGCCTCCCCCTACCCTTCTCTATCATTAGCTGTTGTAATTACATCAGCAGATTCGGCACATTCGCGATAGAAAAGCGGCGGTTTCATGTTATGGTATTACAACTGTGAAATTACAAACAAAAAAATACACATTCTGAGACATGAACTGAAATGAATTGTGAATTTTATTAACATTAAATCGTCCTCCTCCCATTTTCACCTTAAAACTGCCTCCCCCGATGAGCCGCCACTGATTGGTAGTATTTCACTTGACATTCCGGCAATGTAGCACTTACGACACCCTCTTGGTATAGTCTTTCTTGAAACCTTTTTGATGCAACTTGTAAAACGGTCATAATTTGTGACAGTGGGGTCTATTGTTTCTATCATTGACTCCATTAAATCGGTGTATTCCTTCCAATTGGCTTTTCGTAGGTTGAACCCTCTCTTTAAAGGAGTATCCACTGACTCAGTGACTGATCTTATTTTTAAGGCAATGGGTCGATGTTGAGTTCTTGGCACCGGATCTAAAACAAATTTCTCTGCTAAATGTTTTACATAAATTTTTTGTATGGACCTCACATAAAAAAAGGTTTAAATCCTTAGGTTGGGGACATGCAAAATAATTAAAAGTTCTCTCCTGAACTGCACCTTCACTTCCATTTTTCTTTTCAGTTCTTTATTTTGCCCTGATATCTATCTCTCACATGACTTTAATACTCAAGATTTAACAAAACTATACTTTCTAAATTGCCTACATGTCAAAATTAGTACATCACTCCAATATCTTTATAGAAAAATCCTAATACTGAACACGAGTCATGTTTTTCCCTTACAAAAATTAACCATGCTTTTATTATATATAAGCAATATACTTATATTAAAAGTACAGTAATCATGTTTTTTTTTGTTTTTTTTGCAAATGGATTACCATTTGTATTTATTTTTACTACAAATTCCATGGTTAAACTATGGTTAGTGTAGCAAAATCCATTGTTAATTTGTGGTTAGGCTACCATGGTTTAACAATGGTAACCATTGTCTTTGGATTTATAGTAAAATCATCGTTCATTTTCATAAGGGTTGTGTTGTTGTCTGCCCTAGCTCCCCCTGCTGTGCGCTTCCACAGTCCACTCCATTATCTCTCTCGCATTGATTACTCTGATTCAAACCGTTTGGCGGAGAGCCGAAGCATTGCCAGTCACGACTAACCGATTCATGATTTATTAGAGATTTAATTATCGAATGGCGAATTCGGAAATAATCGCTTTAGTACATTCTACGAACCAGTCTGTGTTTTACGCATCGTGGATATTATAGGACATATGTAATGTAATCCCCTTTGTAATCGTTAACATTTTCATAAGTAACTGTAATTTAATTACACATTTTTTCTTAGTAACTGTAACTGATTACAGTTACATTTATTTTGTAATTAAATTACGTAACGCCGTTACATGTAACGAGTTACTCCCCAACACTGATTATATATAATTATAGTTTAATACATTTTATTTATTAGATTATCTTATTATCATATTTATTTTTAATTATTAAATTTTTTTCCTCATTGTAATACTATATATATATATATACACGATTGTTTTATCTTTATATTTATTTTTTCCTTTTCTAATTTTGTTATAATTAAAATTAATTAATTATATTTATTATATTTAACATTATTTTATTATTATTATATTTATTTTAATTATGTTATTCTAATCGTATTATTATTATTATTATTACTATTGTTATTATCAGAATTATATATAACTACTTATATTTAATAGATTATGTTGTTGTTGTATTTATTTAATAATTTGTCATTTTATTTTATTCTAATTTATTATTATTATTATTATTATTATTAATTTATATTATTATGATGAATGATGTATAATTATAATTATTATATTTATTATATTCTTTTATGATTGTTTTAGTAATTATTAGTAATTATGTTTAATTTTATTCAAATTTTATTGTTGTTATTATTATAATTCTATATAATTAGAATTATTATATTAGATTATTGTATTATATTTATTTTAATTAATATTATTTTATTATAATTTTATTATTGTTATACTTATAATTTTTTTATGTAATTATAATATTATTTAGATAATTTTAATATTTATTTTTATGTAAAATTAGACAGATTTATTATAATCTATTCATTTAATTCCAAACAAGGTTGGCAAGATCAACTGTAGACAGAAGACACAAGTATAAAACCAACAGCTCAAGCCTGAAGCAGTGACTTTTCGTCTCCAGTTGGACGGTAGAATTGGTTTGGGTTCCATTAAAGCCTCTTCAGCTGGATTTTATTAGCGTGTCCCATGGAGCCGAATGTTCTTAAGCCCAGTGTCTCTCAGCAGGGCTGAACACCTAGAAATACCTGCTCTAATGAGGATATTGGGTCCACGGTCACAGGCCCGCATCGCTCACCATAATGATAACAGCCACAGAGCTGTTTGCTAAAGACCAATTTAATGGAAAACACTGTTTAAATGGTTTCATGTTGACTTTGAATAGATGACTTTTGGTGCATTGAAGCCAGAGAAAATCCCTCACGAACATGCAGCTCCAGCAGGGTAAAAACACCCCAAAATGATGGGTCAGTCCTCATTTACTGACCCTCATGTCATTCCTAAAGTGTTTGACCTGTAGAACGCAAAATGAGACGTTTAGCATAATGTTCAAGCTCCACTCATCCAGACAATGGATGTAAATGGGAGATTTACTAGATTTTTTATTTATTATTTTTATGTATTATTTTATTTTATTCAAATGTTTTTAATATTATATTTAGTATAATTATGTATAATTAGAGTATAATTTGTTATTAAATCATTACATGCTTGTTATTAATTTAGAATAATAATTAAAAAAATTGTAAAATGTTAATATTTAGATTTAATAAAAATAGATTTAATATATAGTCATAGTTTATTTATTTTATATGTATTAGTATTGAAGATGTTATAGTCCTCAAAAGGCTTGATTTGGAAAATAAATTAATGTGTTTATGAATTGGTCTGATATAAAAAAAAATCGAAATACTATATTTATATTTATTATCAATATATTTATTAGTATTAATAATATTATTATTATTAATAATAATAAATATAACTAGATAGATAATTGGTATTATAGTCAAATATTTACAAAATAATACAGGCTTTACATTCACATTTTCAAAACTTACAGTTTGGATACAAAATGATTGTACGTTTATGAAATAATCCAATGAAAAACAGGAATTATGTAATGTCTGTAAACTAACATATATTAAACGGTTTTAAAAAAATACATAAATATTTTTTACTATAGAGTCATATTTAATATATTTTATTTTTATTAGTATTAATTATTTCTGAGTAATGTAAGAATTAGAAATAATATCATTATATCTGCAAATGTAACATTTGTTTAAATACACATAACAGATCTGCATATCATTTGACTGAAAATGTACTCAACCAACAATTAAAATATAAATAATGCTCGCTCTTAAACCAATCAAGGGCGTAGAATTACCAACTACTGTATATATTAATAATGCACAAGTTGCAATGAACAAATAATCAACATTCATGAATATGCAGAACAAATATTCATTAATATGCATAATAATTTGCAATTTGGCGAGAAAACAACAAAAATGTATATTCACATACTTTGATCAAATGTATGCGTGCAATTTTGAATATTAATAGAGAATCCTAAATGTCTTCATATAGAGTATAGTGAAGTTAATTTGCTTATAATTGTGCATTATTTTAATTATAATAAATTATTATTAAAGTCTGCACTCAATGCATTAATTTTTTATCATCAAAATTATGCATTTTATACTCTTAGCTATTTAATAAAACATCAGCATTAATAGGACTGAAAGTGTGAGTTGTATAATTGAATGCATGTGAATGTGAATGAGATTTGACCTACAGTTTTACGTGTTGCAATGGAAATTCTAATGCACTAATGCATAAACATAAATATTCAGGCTCACCTCTCCATCCTTTATCAAACCCACCGTAAAACAAGCCAACGGCATCGACGGCCCATAAACCCCTGCTCTCCGACAGCCTAACACAAGTGCACTACAACAATCATTTACAAACTTACTTAGTTAGGAGAGAGTGATTACGGTCCGATCCACCGTATTAAACAACACAATAAAGAGCTCCGGATCAAGAGGGTTGAATCTCACTATCACAGGTTTAATAACGGACATGGGTGCGAGTATTTCAGGAACGTAATCTGGCCGATTGATTTCCCCAATTTTGTACAGGACGGATAACGTCCAACATGGACTCTCGTAAATCTGATCCGTGTGGCCCATCTGGACAGAGACCCACAAAAATGGACGGATTTATCGATGCATCAACGCACGGCATTCTGGGAGTCCGTAATTAGCATTTTTATGGAGGCCCTAAAAGAGTCCTGCAATGGCCCGTGACTTGTTTACGGTTTGTTATCATGTCGGGCCGAGTGATAACGGCGGAGGTTTGTAATGCCGAGAGTTTAGTTGCAGATTGAATCACAATAAAACAAACGTGAAATCAAAATAGACTCACTTCATCCTGTTCCTGGTCTTACTGCCAATGATTTATCAGTGTATGGAGGACAAAAGCTGCAAAAAAGAAGAAAGAATTGAAATTAAATTAAAATAAACATAATTTTGTGCATTTCCCCAACCATTTATGCATGTTTTATGTTGTAGTATTTTTCCATTAATGTGTGCGTTTATTTAGCGAAGTCATTATTTTTATATATTGCACAATTAATTAATTATATATATATATATATATATATATATATATATATATATATATATAATGTTTTTAAAATTGAGAATTTTTTATTTTTTTATGAAGAGCAAAACTATAAAAAGCATTATAAGAGTTAGTTTTGGTCCTCAAACACAACTGGTTACGCAAGAAAACTGATTGGTAGTCTTAGTCATGTGTCTTGTTTCCCATTGGTTTGTTCTTGTCATGTGACCCTCTTGTTTGCTATAAGTAGCCATCATGTTCCCATAGTCTGGGTCGTGTATTGAAGTTGTAACCCGCTGTCGGTGAGTCTAGGCTGTTTATGGCAAGTCTGTTCATGTCAAGTCACGGATTATTGTTTCTAGTCTTCGTCTATTTGGATTATGTTTGGGTCACTGTAAATAAACTGCACTTGGGTTCTCACTTACGCTCGCCTTCAGTGGATGATTCGTTACAATAAATGTTAATTCATTTATTTGGGTATTTTTTTATTTATTTTTGCGTTTTTATATTTGGCTGAGACACTAGTTTTAGTATTATTTATATACTATAATAGTTTTATTAATAGTTTTTATTTATTTCCAGTTGGTAATTTAGTTATTTATTCACCAAGGCAGCATTTCTAATTTTCAGTTTAAGTTTTTCATCTTATATTTTAATTTTATTTTTTGAAATTCCCATTCAACTTGAAACACAATCTAAAAACAAATATCAAATGCGGCAAAACATATTTAATAAAATATAACAATACAACAAAATATGCCGATAAAATGTAACAAATATGTGTTATAATGTTTCACTTGGAAACTTCACATTATGAACATAATTATGGGTTGTGTGTAAATTTTGATGTAAAGATCATGTTGACTTTAAGGATATGATATTTACATAATGTCACTGACCTTTAAAAACCTCAAATATTAGTATAAAAACATTTCTACAAGAGTGACTTTCGCCTGTTGCACAAACTAAAGTTTTAGGAAGCAACTTTTTTAGGAAGCAACTAAAAACTTAAAGTAAAAAATGTCATAAATAGTTACTTTAAGAGCCCTTCCACCAGTACGTGATCATCTTCAGTGAATGAACTTCTAATCACATGCTCGTGAAGCTTCACTGACCACGTCTGCGAGGAGAGAGTGGAGCACGACGTGTGTTTGGAGAGCTGTCGGCGCTGTAACGCGAGCACAGATGGAGCTGGAGATGCTGGCACGCCGCTCGCCGCCCACCAGCGTGAAACCACGCAGACCGCTTAACCCTCCGCCGTCCAGGCTCATGCATCGGCCCCTTTCGTCCCGCTTCTGTACTGATCGCTCTCATTCTGGATCCATGGATCTCCCGATGGAGCGCTTGAGATAAGCTACTGCATTTCAACAACAACAAAAAAACAGTGTCGAGCTACCATTGTTGGTCTGAAAAACAAAAACAGAAGATATTTAATGTTCTGTTTAAAGAGTTATTGTTCCTTAAAACGAGCATTTTATCATTGTTTACTAACCGCCATGTTGTTCCAAACCTGTTTGATGTTCATTCTTCCGGAAAAACATGAATGGAAATTTAGTATTATTCCTGTAATGTTGTGCAATATTTAGATCAAGTTTTGTCATGGGTCTGATTTTGATTGACAATAGGCCTTGGCAGCCATACTTGATTGCGTGAAATTATGTGTTTTAAGAGTTGTTTCCTCCACAAATAATTATCTTGTATGTTCTTGTGCTTTCAAGAACCCAAAACCCCAAATATTGATATGAGGAAACTTTAATGAGCCTTATAAAAACTCTATTCCTGTAATGTCGTGAAATAATCCCATCGTGATTGACGCCAACCTTTCGCATGCCATATTTGATTGGACGTAAATTAGATTTGAGTTACGTTTGTTCCACCATTAACTTTATGTTCTGGTGCTTTAAGGAACCCAACACCCCAAATATTGATATGAAGAACCTTAAAACAAGTATTTTGTCACCATTTACTCACCTTCATGTTGTTTCGAACCAGTTTGATGTTCGTTCTTCTGGAAGAAACACAAAAGGTGATGTTTAACAGAGGGAACAGACTGAAATTTTTGTAATGTTGTGAAAATAATCCCATTGTGATTGACGTTAACCTTTGCCACGCCATATTTGATTGGATGTACAGTAAATTAAATTTGAGAGTTCGGTTGGTTACCACGAGTACCTTTTTTACATTCTGGTGCTTTAAAGAACCCCAAACCTCAAATATTGATATGAAGAATGTTTAATTAGCCTTTAAAAAAAAACTCAATGAAGAACCATTTAGAGGCTCAAAAACCCAATGCAAAATGCTGTTTCAAATATTTTAGATTTTTTTTTCTTCTGGAAGAAACGCAAAGAGAGAGAGATGTTCAACAGAAAGACCAGACTTGAATCCCATTATGATTGACGTCAACCCTTCGTATGCCATATTTGATTGGATGTAAATGAGATCTGAGATTTGCGTTGGTTCCTCAAAGAACATTTTAATGTTTTGGCTCTTTAAAGAACCCAGAAATCCAATATCTGACATGAAGAACCTTTAATGAGCCTTAAAAAAACTGAGTGAAGGACCACACAGAAACTCGAAAATCCAATGCAAAATGGTTATTGGAAAGAATAAGCTTTATTTAAATGTACTAGTTGGATTTGAGCTTATTCATTATAGTTCAGGAGCTGTACATCTCTTTTTGTTCTTTAATTGTCAGGTAGGCGTGAAAACGGTGAAAAAATGTAGTAAATGAAAGTCACTTTAAGTGAAAGCTATTCACTTACGCTCTATTGTTCAGGCTTTGGTTGACAAAAACAAAGTCATGTGGTACGTAACTGAAACCTTCTCTTTCCTCTGTATGGGACAATGGAAGTTGTCGAGACACCTGCGTTCATTATCCAGACGACTCCATTCGTCACGCAGGGGATCTCAATTTGTACTCTGGGAAAATCACTGAGAGATCCAAAGAGAACAACATGCTGCAAATTCAATTCACAAAGAAGAAGAAGAAGAAGAAGAGAGATTTTAAATCAAATGCCAGTGGGAAGCATAATTAGGAACACGAAACCTGGCAAGAACATTTAGATTTCATACTAAAATTAAGCAATTATATATTGCATGAATTAAATTAACCCTTTTAAAATCATGTTTTCTTTTTTTCTTTTTCATTTCTGATAATAAATTGCTGCATTAACATAATACATGCAGGTGCATAGTATAATAAACAAGTTGGTAACAAAAATTAAGCAATTATATATAGCAAAGTAAATTAAGCCTGTTTTAATCATGACATTTTTTGATTTATGCTTTCATTTATTTCTGATAATAATAAATAGCTGAATTAATCATGCAACACAGTATGCTCATTGATATAACAAATTGGTAACAAAAATTATATATATATATATATATATATATATATATTGCACAAAGTAAATTAAGCTTGTTTTCCGTATGATTTTTTTAATATATTTTTTTTTATTTCTTTATTTCATAGCTGAATTAAATATGCAACAGTGTGGTGCATAGTATAATAAATTAGTAACAAAATAAACAAACAATTATATATTGCATTATGTAAAATAAGCTTGGTTTATTTTTATTTCATTTTAAATATTTTACTTATAATGAAAAATAACAACATGCTGCAAATTCAATTCACAAAGAAGAAGAAGAAGAGAGATTTTAAATCAAATGCCAGTGGGAAGCATAATTAGGAACACGAAACCTGGCAAGAACATTTAGATTTCATACTAAAATTAAGCAATTATGTATTGCATGAATTAAATTAACCCTTTTAAAATCATGTTTTCTTTTTTTCTTTTTCATTTCTGATAATAAATTGCTGCATTAACATAATACATGCAGGTGCATAGTATAATAAACAAGTTGGTAACAAAAAATAAGCAATTATATATAGCAAAGTAAATTAAGCCTGTTTTAATCATGACATTTTTTGATTTATGCTTTCATTTATTTCTGATAATAATAAATAGCTGAATTAATCATGCAACACAGTATGCTCATTGATATAACAAATTGGTAACAAAAATTATATATATATATATATATATATATATATATATATTGCACAAAGTAAATTAAGCTTGTTTTCCGTATGATTTTTTTAATATATTTTTTTTTATTTCTGATAATAATAGCTGAATTAAATATGCAACAGTGTGGTGCATAGTATAATAAATTAGTAACAAAATAAACAAACAATTATATATTGCATTATGTAAAATAAGCTTGGTTTATTTTTATTTCATTTTAAATATTTTACTTATAATGAAAAATATAATGAATAATGAATTTCCGAATTAAAAATACAACATATTATAGTGCATAAGAAAATAAATTAGTAGCACAGTCGACAAAGTGATCTTTATCTTAAATTGAAAGTAATCCAAAAAGTATTTTAAAAATCATCTAAACATTGTTAAAACAAGACATGTATACTTGAAGCAAAATATTGTTTTTAGAAAATAAACATGTAATTTAGTCCACTGGCAAATTGTTGCTAGAAGTGGAAAGAAAAATAAACGTAATATAAGATATAGTCTCTGAAAACAAGTTTTTATATTTTATGCAATTATTTAATAATAATTATTAGATTTATTAAAATATTAAAATTTGCATATATATTTAATTATAATTTAATTAATATATCATATATTTCGAAGGTTACACAAGATTTGCATACATATATTGTGGATTTAGTTTTGCCCAATTATTCACTGTGAGCTTCACGCAAACATTTCCTCCCCTCCACCTGAAAACAGAGATACGGTACGTCTTGATCTCGTACTGCCAAGACAAAGGAAGGAGAAATCAAGTGGATGTCTCTCAAGATGGTGTTTGGGTAGTGAGAGCAGATAAGATGGCACCATCTGTGTCTCGCCTCCTGTTTGGCTCTCCAGAGGAACGGCTCCATGACGACTGCCGGCGGCGCCGCCATGCAAGAGTGGGAAATTAATATTGAAAATATCTGGCCAACGCTCATAATTGGGGCTAAAGACAACAAGTCACAGATACTCAGTGGATTGGTCACAGATATTCTCCTCTCAGCGTGAGGTTGGCGTTTGTTGGCCCGGCGTCCCGCTGAACCCAGGTTGTGGGATAATCTCGCGCAACAACAGATTTGCTTTCCATTACGTGCGCATTAGTCATGGTGTATTTACAGGCTAACTGCCATGTAGCCCCAGTTCAGATGGCGTCTTGCTGCCAGCGGATCGCTCTGTACCGTCCCAAATTGTTCATGTGCTCGTCTGCACTACAGGAGTCCAAATGGAAGTTAGCATTTGATGAGAATTAGCTGGCTAATGCGGGATTAGCAAATGCTTAGGTCACTAACTGCTGTATTGGAGGCAAGCAGACTATAGTACGGAAAGAACGGCTGTCAGACGAACGAAACTGAAAGACGCGAATAACGTAAAGATATCGCAGATGATTTAGCGCAACTAATGCTACAATGAATGCTACTGAAACTTGTGGATGTATTGACAATTTCTAATGTAGGATGGAACTCGACTGGATTGCGATAAGCTAAAACACCATTTTATTGCAACTAATGTTAACGACATTGACATTTTTGTAGTGAAAGAATAGTGACTGAGAAATAACGTTCGGTGATACTCGACTAGATTACTGTTTGCTAATTTTAGATTTGTTATTTGCTGATTTAGCACAACTAGTGCTGCGACTACAGAATGTTGAAATATATTGAAATTTTCTTGGCAAAAAATAATATTTACTGAGAGAAATTGTAGGATGGGACTCGACTGGATTGCGATATACTAATATGCAAATTTAATGCAACTAGCCTTGCTAGAGCAGCATGAATTATCAAAATTAGCAAAAAACAGTAAATAGACATTTTACTTTTAAAAACAGTATTTACTGAAACAATGTAGGATGGTACTGGACTGGATTGTGGTATGCTAATGCGCCGATTTAACGTAACTAGCACTGTTACAGCTGAATAAATTCGTAACATTAGCAACAACATCTTGACATTTCCAAGTACAAAAAGAATAATTACTGTGAAATAATGTAGGGTTGGGCTCAACATACGCTAATGTGGCAATTTAACGTAACTAGCGCTGTTAGAGCAGCATGAATTATCAAAATTAGCAACAACATATTCTTTTTTTATACTAGGAAAATGTCAATATTTACTGAGAAATAGTGTACAGAATGATGTGACTCGACTGGATTATCAAATGTATGCTAATGTGGCGATTTAGTGCAACTTGCACTGTCACAGCTGCATAATTACTGTGAAATAACGTAGGATTGGACTCGACTGGATTGCAATACGCAAATATGCTGATTTAATGCAACTAATGCTGCTACAACAGTGTTGCAACATTAGCAACATATTGACATTTGAGCACAAAAACAATATTTACTGCAAAATAATGTAGCATGGTCCTTGAATGGAATACGATATGCTAATACTTAAATTTAACGCAACTAGCACTGCTACAGCTGCATGAATTAGCAACATCATTTTTTGCACATTTTGTGAAAAATATTTATTGCAAAATAGAGACTTGACTTGAGACTTGACACTAATGCAGCAATTTAATGCAACATTTTTTAAGGAAAACATTTTGCTAGCCAAAACTCTGATGTGAAAACACAAGTTCAGGAGGAGCAGGAGATCCGGTAATAAATAAATTAAAAAAATAAAAATGTAAATAGAAGAAAATTTAAAAAAATAAAACAAAAAAGATAAATAAAATTATAAAATAAATATTTTAAAAATATATAAAATAAAATTATATATATACTAAAAAATTTCAAATAGATAATAATATAATAATATATAAATATTCAAAGTCCTAATTAATGATGTGCTGACAGAACTGGACTTGGATAATTGTACCAAATTAAAAGTACAAAAGAAGAAAACTTTAAAATAAAAATTTAATTATAATAATAATAATAATAGTAATAATAGAAAAAAGGATAAATAAGATTAAATGACACAAAATAAGATTTATAAATATAAAAATAATATTAAATAATTAAAATAAAATAAAAAATAGAAAGTAAAAAAAATTACAATAAGATAATGAAATAAAATAATATTATAAAAAATGCAAAAAATATAAGACAAAATAGTATAATAAAACTACGATTAAGAAATTATATATGATTAAATTAAATAAAAAATAACAATAAATTACAATAAAAATTACAAGTACAAAAGAAGAAAATTGAAAAATAAAACTAAAAATATAAATATGAATAAAACTAAAATATTCAGAGTCCTAATTAATAACAAAAGCTAGTGAGCTCTCTACCTTAGACCTCAAATGCACCTCATTTTGGTGAAAGTGATTTGAAGTGTTTCTTGTTAATATAAATAATGTTAGTTAACTCCATTGTGTGGCTTTTCAGGCCAGTTTTTCCAGTCTTGAGCGTCTCTAGAGGGCCGTTCAGGTCATTTTCTCCCTGCGGTGATCGTCTGGATTAAACTATTAATATTCAGCCCTATGGACAGATGACACGTGCTCGTTTCAGCTTGTGGATTATTGCAGTCGATAATGTGGGGTCATTAGCTTTTAATGCGCCGCTCGCCGCAGGAGAACCGATGCGTTCGCCATCCAAGAAAGCAGCAGTAGGGGGTCAGTCTTTGGAAATGGATGTGTGTGAGAAAATATGACGAAAATAAATATGCTTATTGGATGTGTGTTTACTTTTGAAAGCGACTAAATGCACATTCAGTAAGCATATTTGTTTTTCCATTTTATTCTGATGTGTTAATGTGTACTAGTTCTCAGTATGGAGCTTCCCGTGCTATTAATGCTCGCTTGCATCCAATAGTTATTCAGGAAATAAATTCAATTAAGATTTAAAAAAAGTATATATATATATATATGTATATGATAAAATGGTGTAATATTTAAATTAAAGAAAAAGAAGAAAATGCACAAAAAAAAACCTAAAAAGAAAATGGGGTAAATAAGATACAATAATAAAAATAAGAATGATAAATGTAAAAGATAATATAAAATACTTCAAATAAAAAAAAACTCAATAATAAGATACAGTAATGTAATTAGGAAAAAAAACTGAACAATTAAAAAAGACAATGAAATAAAAATAATAATATTATAATAAAATAAAATATAATAAAAAGAACATTAGAAAATAAAACTAAATTAAGATAACACGGCAAATATTACAAAATTAAATTAAAAATAAACTTCATAAAAAATAAAATAAGATTAAATGAAATAAAAAGAACAATTATAAAAGAAGAATTTATTATAAAACAAACAAAAACAGAATAAAATAATAAAAGCAGTATAGAATAAACACTAAAAAGTAAAACAATAAAATAAAATACAAATAAAATGTAAAAATTAAATTAAAAATAGACTTCATAAAAAAATAAATAAGATTAAATGAAATAAAAAGAACAATTATAAAAGAAGAAAATTGACCATAAAATAAAAAAAATAAAACAGAATAAAATAAAATAATAAAAGCAGTAAAAAATAAACATTAAAATGTAAAGCAATAAAATAATTAGTTAATCATTAGTTAAGATAATGAAATGAAACATAATATTAAAATGAATTTAAAATAAAAAATAAGGACATTTATATAAAGATGAAACAATAAAATTAATATAATATAACAACCAAACCTGGACCCAGCTGATTTCACCAACTATCGTCCAATCTCCAATTTACCATTTATTTTGAAAATTATGGAAAAATTGTTGCCAATCAGCTACAGTCTTTTCTAGCTCTCAACGATCAGTTTGATGCATTTCGATCTGGTTTTCACTCTAATCACAGCACTGAAACTGCTTTAGTTAAGGTTGTCAATGATTTGTTACTTTCTGGTGACTCAGGTAATCTCTCCATTCTCCTGCTGCTCGACCTCAGCTCAGCATTTGATACTGTCTGTCACAAGTTATTACTCTCCCGCCTTTCAGAGATAGGTGTCTCAGGTGCTGCACTATCCTGGTTCTCTTCCTATCTCACTGATAGACAATACTACATCACTATGCATAATTATAAATCTCCCACTACTTTACTCAGTCAGGGTGTTCCCCAGGGCTCTGTTCTTGGGCCATTACTATTCATTACTTACATCATGCCTCTTGGGCATATTATCCGTCGTCATGGTTTTCATTATCACTGTTATGCTGATTATATTCAGATATACACTGCATGCAGACCAGATTCTATTCACCAGACCACATCACTATCTACCTGTGTCAATGAGCTAAAGGCCTGGCTAAATTCAAGTTTTCTCAGTTTGAATTTGAACAAAACAGAAATTTTTATTACTTGATGCTACAACAATTTTCCCATCTGCTACTGTCAGAAATGTAGGCATTACTCTTGATCCTTCACTGACTCTGGATGTTTACATTAGTAAACTATCCAAAGCTGCATTTTATCCAGCTTCGCCATTTAGCCCAACTTCGATCCTATGTTTCTCCAAAAGATGCTAAATCATTAGTACATGCTTTTATTACATCACGCCTCGACTACTGTAATGCTCTTTTTGCCGGATTACCATTGCACTCTATCTCTCGTTTACAATATATTCAAAATTCTGCTGCAAGAATATTAACCCATACTAAACGATCTGCTCATATTACCCCTATCTTATTTAACCTCCATTGGCTCCATGTATTATCTCGCATTACTTACAACATTCTTCTGCTTACTTTTAAATCACTCAATGGCCTTGCTCCTCCTTATCTCTCTGATCTACTGTCTCCTTATGTTCCTCCTCGATCACTTCGATCTGCAGGGTGTGAACTTCTTGCTGTACCTAGATTTCATCTATCTTCAATGGGTGGCAGGTCATTTTCCGTAATTGCAGCTAAACTATGGAACTCTATACCACTGGCACTAAGGACAATAACCTCACTCTCTGTATTTAAATCACAACTCATAACCTACTTGTTTACCCAATACTATCAGTAATAACATGTTCTTTAGATACTCTCCTCATCCTATACTACCAGCTGTAATTCTCACTGAGTATTTTCGTTCTGTGTATTTTTTTGTTGCATTTACTATTCTTTGTTTGTTACTTATTGACACTATCCTTTTTCTGTTATTACTTGTACTATGTTATGTATCTCTGTTTCTAGTACATAATTGTACCATGATATGCAACTGCAATCATGTCTATCCCCGGACTGGGCAAACGTCCACTGTCCACTTCATTTGATTAATTGATTGTGAAATGATTATGTGAATCGACGGTCTATTGTGTTACTGCTTTTGTACAGTGTCCTTGAGCTTGGAAAAGGCGCTATTTAAATTAAACATATTATTATTATTATTATTATGAAATAAATTTAAATAAAAACAAAACTAATAAAAAAAAAATAAGATGAAAATAATACAAAATAAAAAGCAAAATAAATAAACAAAAATAAAATGATATAAAAAATAAATGTAATTAAAAACAGGCTAATAAAATAAAATAATAGATCAATGGCTATACAGTTGTGGTTCTTACACAAGAACCTGGCTAATCAAGCATTATGTGCAGGGTTTTCTGCTGAAGTCACTCTGGTCCAGATGATTGAGTCTGAACTCAGATCCACATCAGTCACGCGCCGCAGACAGACGCACAATATCTGTCTGTCCACTGAAATATACGATCCAATAAGTGCCAAGTACAGGTCAGCGGAGTGAGCGAGAACATCAGCTGTTTCCAGCCAGAGCCTGAATAACACACAGCATGCGCATCGATCGCCACACACATCTTCATACAGCAGACTTCACATTTATGACAGCATTTTAGTTCATATCTTTGGTTATTTGTTTCAAATATTTTTTATATTTGAAATTTTGTAAATATTTTAATATTTTAAAATATTAATAAAATACACATATAATCTAAAATATGATATAATACATTCTATCGACAACATAAAAGAATGTATAACTATATAAATTATATACAAAATAAAGACATTTAAATGTATCTCCCCGATGTCTGTCTGACTATATACAGTATATTTCAAATGTATGACAATTGTTTTATTATTTTGTATCTTTATATACTTTATATATTTGTTTCACATATATTTTTAAATATTATTTATTTTAATATTTTAATCTTTTATTAATACAATATACATACATAAAAATAAATTTTATATATATATATATATATTAGGGATATATATATATATACACATTTTTCAATCTAAATATATAAACATGAAATTAGATTTAAAAAATAGGATAATATAAGATAAATATATAAAAAAAATAAAAGCAATAAAGTAATAAAGCTATATTTATATGCATATATTTTATTTATATTTTACATTATTTTCATAATATTAAAATAATAAAACATAATTACATAATTATACAATTTATACACAAAATAACATATATTTAAAAATATGTATATAAATTGTAAATATTTTAAATCATAATATATATATATGTGTGTGTGTGTGTGCGTGCGTGTGTGTGATTTATTTTAGATATTTAATATAAAAGTCAAGTATAATTAGAAAATATAAATATAAAATATAAATATAAAATAATAAATAAATGTATTTAAATGTAAAGATGTATACATAAATCAATTATATAATAATAATTATTATTATTGTTATCACCATTAAACATGTAATATTTACATTTAACATTTAATATAAAAAATAAGTCAAGCATGAATGAATATATATTAATATCCATGCTGGAATAACTTTTCATATTAAAATGTGGATGTTAACAACAATTTAAGAGACACTACTGAGAAATCGACATCGCAGGTGAGTAAACTGCCTTATATATTATTCATAAAATATGAAATCATTCATAATTGTTTTCTCTGTAAGACTGTTTTTAATTTCACACCGAGCACGTCTCTGGACATCAGACTGATTAGGCTTTCAATCGTGTGACGAGGTAAACGAGTGTGAAACGCAGCGTCCATTAACGGCCGAGACAAAACCCACGTCTGATTTCCAGAAGACTGAAGCGTCTGAACGGCTGATTCACACTAATGGAGTCCTGATCTTACAAGCCTTTCATAATTAGACCAATTTAGGCCGGCTAACGAGGCCGTGTGAAGTCCTGAGGGAAAACACAGGTCTGCTTCGGGCTCACCAGAAGAGATTAGGATTGTTTGGAGAAACTGAGATGATGCATAAAAGTGAACAGAACAGATGAAGCGCTTACTGTAAAGCTCTCCTTCACGAGTGTTTGTGTGCAGAGCCTGTAAACACAGCTCCAAACCTCCTCAGAGGAACACTGAAGAACACAAATCCTCTACCTGACGAGTTAAACACTGCTTTTCAATAGAAAGTGAAGAAAGAAAGAGAGAAATTACAGTACAACGATATTTATTTTTCTGGTGGAGCCGTCATCGTGACGCTGCAGATCTTGTTTGTTTTGGTATTCAACGAGATTATAATGGAGTATATTATATAATAAAATATAACTAAATATGGAGACAATCTTTCAAAACATTAGCACATTTGGGTGTGTTATAGTAAAACAAAAATGTAAAATAAATGTAAAATTCTTAACCTTAAAACATTAAACAAAATAGAATGAAATACTTGATACCTAACACTTAATAATACAATTAATATTAAAAGGATTTATGCTAAACTTGGAGGTAAAATATAAATATATTAAAAATATTATTTAATAAAAATAAGATGGAACAGCAAATATTAAAACATGAAAAATACACTTAAAAAAAATAAATAAAACAGAATAAAATAAACATAAAATAATACAAATATCATAAAAGGAAAAGGAAAACAATTAAGATAATGAAAACATAAATAATAAAATTATATAAAGAAATCTTAAAATATTAAACTTAGAATATAATTAAATATCTTAAATATTTATAACCTCAATACATGTTCAACTTAAATGTAAAATACAAAAAAATCGAAAAATATTTAAAATATGTAAAATATTAAATATTTAATTCATATTTCAAATAAAACCATGTTTAATTCAATGTAGGATCTTATTCTTAAAATATTGAACTTAGAATTGTACAAAATAACATTTTAAATATTAAAATATGAATATTAAAAATATTTATAACCTCACACCTAACATATTAAACTTATTATGATAATATTTTATATTCTAAATTTATAACCTCAATGCATGTTTTTAAGCTTAAAATATTAAACTTATAATTATAAAAAATATATATTTTGACATCAATGTATTGTAAAATTAGAAACATAAAATGTGTTATGACATTTTAAATATTAAAATCAGAAATAAATATTAATATTAAAACAATGTTAAGTATTAATATTAAATGTAAATGTATAACCTCAGTATATGTTCTTATACTTAAAATAATGAAAATTAGAAAAATATTTTAAATACTAAAATAGTAATATTAAAATTGTAACTTCAATGTGTGTTTTCACTAGTGCTGGGCAATGATCACATCCAAAATAAACGTTTTTGTTTATTTAACATGTGTGTGTGTACTCTGTATATTTATGATGTGTATATATAAAGACAGACAATACAGTACATATTTTGAAAATATTTACATGTAAATATTTATATTCATATAATTTATATTATACATAAATATATTTAATATATAAACATAACACATTTTTCTTAAATATATACATGCATGTGTGTGTATTAATATATACATAATAAATATGCACAGTATATTATGTAAACAAACACTTTTGATTTGGATGCAATTAATCACGATTAATCGTTGCCCAGCCCTAGTTTTTACACTTAAAAAAAAAATAATAATAATATAAATACATAAATATTTAATTTAATATTTTAAATATTATTTTTACATTGTTAAGCTTACAATTGGCTTACTTATAGTTCTCTTTTTTTTAAGCTGAGGTAGAAGTGTTTCAACCTTTTTTTTTTTTTTAACATACTCTAAGGCTTACCCAAAATAAAAAAAAATAATAAAAATTTAAAAAGTATAGAAGAAATGTTTTTAAGAACCCTAACAAACACTAGTGGAGTATAATGTAACAGCAGCGGTCAGTAACGATGGCGCCCAGAGCGGCGGTGACCCGGCAGCTGTGATCCGCATCTGAAAGGAGCATCGGCGTGTGTGGCTCGTATATATGTGAGCCTCTGGAGCTCCGGTGAGCGCTGCGCCAGGTTTTAACCTGCCCTGGAGACATGTGGCTCTGCCACACACCAGGTGGCCTGGAAAAGAGCCAGCGCGCCGATGTTACGACCGGCACCCGGGGAAGAGAGCAAGAGCTTGTCAGAAACGGCCTCGTCTGCTACGCAGAAGCCATGAACTCTCTCCGCCACCAAACATGGCTGCCACGAAAACTCCACTAATTAGTCCCTTAATGACTCCCAGGCTTGGCAAACACGCCGCTACAACTTCATCATAAATAAAGTAGCAGATAAATAGTTAAGGAACTCATTATAACTCAATAAGATGTCGGGGCACCGCGGTCAAGCGGCACGGCAGCCCCTCCTCGTGGTCAATCTAATTTACATGCTAGCTGACAACTGACGAAATAAAAAAATTGGTTTTGATAACTATATCATGATTTAAATGAGAAATACCTTGTGATTTCATGAGATTAGCATGATAGCATGTAGCTAGCTGTCATGTTGCAAATTTGTCATCATAATTTCTAATTATACATCCAGAAATTCTTCACATTACAAAAGTAAAATTGGTTTTGACTTCAATATCAACAATTTTAGTTGGAAATATGATCTCATGAGATTAGCATGTTAGCAAGAAGGTAGCGGCGCTGTTGTGAACTTGTCATCATAATTTCTCATTATATATCCATGAATAGATCACATTACGAAAGTAAAATTAATTTTGATCACTATATCAAGACTTCAATGAGAAATAAAGTGTGATTTTGGGAGATTAGCATTATAGCAAGAAGCTAGCCACCCCGTTGCGTCATAATTCCTCATTATATATCCATAATTCATATGATTAGCATGATAGCAAGTAGCTAGCTATCCTGCTGCGAACTTGTCGTCATAATTTCTCATTATACATCCAGAAATTCATCACATTACGAAAGTAAAATTGATTTTGATCACTATATCAAGACAATAATGAGAAACACTTTTTGATTCCATGAGATTAGCAGGATAGCAAGAAGCTAGTCTTGAAACTAGCTAACCATGACACTCCAAATGATGTTACTCAGAAACGGGATGGTGTTTAGCGCTAATGCTAAATAGATGGTGGATAGCAAGGATGGAGACTATACTAGCGCTGGTTCCTCTGAACAAGCATTCGCCCATACTTTTTGCATTCGACCAATGGACTAACCGTGCAATAACGTAAAAATACTGACCTGTGCTAAGAATCAAGCATGAATGCTACATGCTAATGATGATGAAACGTAAACATGAAACAGCATTCACAACTCAGTTTACTTTGTAATGCAACAGGATCGTCAACTAGAAACCAAGACATGTGAGGTGGGAAGGTTACTTAGCTAATTAGCTACTGGCTAACATTATCCATTAGCCTACCTAAATTGACTTTAAAGCACAAAAACACCAGCAGTTATTGGCTGTATTGGTTTTGCAACAAATCTAAGCCAGTTTAAATGATTCAAGTTGAAATGTAGGCCACAAGTTAGCATCTGTGATTCTTAGCATAATAGCGGCGAGTACAAATGCTTTAAGACATGTTGTTTTATTCGTTAAGCTGCTGTGGGAGGTTTGATAAGCGTAGACAGGCCTGTAATAACACACACACACACACACTCACACTCACACACTCACATACACTCTCTCACACACACACACACACACACGGAACGGAACGGAGCACCGAGTGAACGTTAAATAATCATGATAGTCATTTACAAGCAAGACCTGATGGGAGCGAAATTAAAAACTCTTCCCAGCGAGCCGCTAGCCTTGATTGCAATCCAGATGCGTTGTAGTGCGAGCACAAAACTACATCTCCATTCATTACAAGAACAAAACAACTCTAATTTTAGAAACCAACAAACCAAAAGACAAAACGGCCACAATGCACATTCTGAGTGGTTGCTAACGCACTGCTATGCTATGCTAAAATGCTCGATTTTGTGATTTGTTAGCATGTTGCTGTGATTCTATCATATTAAAAGCGATTGTGAAACGAATTACTTGCCAGTTTCATCACCCTCAAACATCTAACCCAAAGTAGAAGCACTAGCGATGCTAATCTAAGCAAAAACAGCTAATTACTTAGCAAAACTAGAACTTCAACATTAAATTCTTCAACACACACTGGGTGAAGACGCTTCCCGCATCCCTAGTGCCATTAAATCGCAGCACAAGTCACAGCTCAGAGACCCTCAGAGAACAGCTACAACGTCCTTGGTGCAATTGCTAACTTCCTGTTTGTGGAGTGGGTCAACATCAGTGCTAACCCCATCACACACACAACAACAACAACATTCAAACACACAGCGCTAGAATAAAAACTATCATGTTTGAGTTTCTTGGAAACGAGTCTGACTCACACGCGCCGCGTCAATGCAATTATCTTGCGACTACACGCTAGCATTACTGATTACTTTAGCATGACTATCACTCTGCTGCAGCTCAGACATCATTTACTGATAATGCTAGTTCACATTCATCATGTGTATAATGGGATTGTATGCATTTTGTAGCTACACCGTGTATGTTTTTGTTTAGCAAATGCGATAAGCTAATCCGTTACACATGGCGGCTAACTTCCTGTTTTCATGGTTAATGTTTGTCAGTGCCTAAAAACAAACAAACAGCTTCCTGCTTGAGATTCTTTCACACTGATAGCATAGAGATCATCGCTAGCAAAAAAACTCTCACGGATTAAAAAGTAGCATCTTTACGATTGCGATAGGCGATTTGATGAAATTTGTTGTTGTCATCATAAGGTCAGTGAGTTCATAGATGTGTACAAACTAAACTGTCCTGTCAACATATATGATCATAACACATTGCAATTAGCATTGAGATATAAAGGCTGCTATACAGTGATTAGCATATGAGTTAGCAATTTTGGTGGCTAGCTAAAGCGGTAAATTGAATGTACTGTGTGCTTTTCTTCCTAAACAGTTAATCTGTAGTTTTTGCTTTGTACTACATCGTGAGTAAGGCTAGCGCCGTGCTAATTATTTTCATTTCGTTCGCAGCGGGAGACGCAGATCACTTCACACAAACAAATCTGAAAACGCTTGAAAGACTTTCGCAGCAAACTTTCACTGAAACCACGGCAACACAGCCGGATTCAAAGAAAACCCCCTGTAATGTTTACTAGCTACAGGCAGATCAATACATATGTGGAGAACCTTACAAACAAGTACTGTGGCAATACCATCGTGCTGAATAATTTGCATATTCATAAAGTATTCAATGATTAATGTATGAACCTTATTCATTCATAGATTATTCAAACATATATATATATATATATATATATATATATATAGATCATATACATTAATGATCAATAAATAGCTACATTTATATTGCTATTGATACAAATGACTAATAAAATAATTTTGTATAATTAAAAAATGTAAAATTAAAAATATGAAATATTATAAGTTGATGATTGATGTTTATTTTATAATAAACGATTTATGTATTTTTTGCTACTGACAAAAAACAATGTTAAATAGTGATATTTAATTTGCCTCTAATCTAACTGGGATATCACATTCAGAGCTATCCGCTTTATAGTAGGCCTATTTATTTTACCTTGAGGTTTAACTTATTAAAAATACATCAATAATGAATAAATAGTCGTGGTAAAAAAAAAAAAAAGGTACTGCCATAGTTCCATATGCAAAAACAAACAAAGAAACATTAATGTGCTAAAACTGATAGTATTTCCATTCAGATGTGGAGTGTGTTTGTTTGTGAGCAGTAAAGCATGAGCAAGAAGACATACTGAGCTGCTCTCTTTAAATCTGTGTGTGTGTGTGTGTGTGTGTGTGTGTGTG
>NW_015505880.1:0-1184 GCF_001515645.1 Sinocyclocheilus grahami | reverse complement strand
GTGTGTGTGTGTGTGTGTGTGTGTGTGTGTGAGTGAGTGTGCATGCGTGCGTGCGTGTGTGCGTGTGTGCATGTGTGTGTGAGATTGGCTGGTTTTGCAGATCGATACTGCGGCTTCCCTAATTGGACACTTTTTCTCGACTGAAACCAAATGCCCACAACAGAGAGATGCAGCGTCCCAGAGCGTTTAGAGCCAAACGCAAACCGCTGCTGGATCGTCTGCAGCTATTCCAGCCTCAAAGTCACCTGCTGTATGTGTGTGTGTATGTATGTATGTATGTATGTATGTGTGTGTGTGTGTGTGTGTGTGTGTGTGTGTGTGTGTGTGTGTGTGTGTGTGTGTGTGTGTGTCTCAAAGTCATCCACGTGAGTTTCACCCCCTTTATGGTTCAATAAACAATCAAATTCATTATTTATTATATATAAAATTCATTATTATTTTTAAATAACTTTACATTAATAACAAATTGAACTATAATGTTTTAAATTAAACAATTATTTTTACATTAAATTACTTAAAATGGAGGTTTTATGGCACAAAAATGTTAAAATACCGTTTTTGATAATATAGTAACTATACATAATAGAATAGATTTAAAAAAATTTTTTTACATGAACAATTGCTAAAAAATAAATGATTTGAATCACTCTTACCTTAAAATACTTTTTAAAGGTTTACAGCATAATAAGCATTGAAATACACCGTTTTGACAGATTAAAATAAATAAATAAATTGAAACTTAATTATTCATTTGAAAATAATTTTACATAATTAAAAAGTAATTCACAATCCCTTTTTATGCAACAACACTTAAAATGGAGGCTTAGATGCAATAAACTTTCAAATACACAATTTTGAGAGAATAAAAAAAATAGATATGTATCAAATAAATTCAATAATTAAAATGTAATTATTTTAAATGTAATTTTACATTAATAATTAATATTATTTCACTAATCGTCCACGTTAAAAAAATACAAACATTCATTTACTTACTGTAAACACAATATTTAACCTTAAAAATAACAAAATGATCTTCAGTGTTATACTGACTCAATATGTCCAAATGTCCAAAAGTTTGTTGTTGTTTTCTCTCTGTATCCCAGACGATTCAAGTCATATAAAACTGTCAGATCAAGACAGACTAGCAAACAAATCCACACATTTATCATCTGTGGACTGAC
>NW_015505879.1:572781-574505 GCF_001515645.1 Sinocyclocheilus grahami | reverse complement strand
GTTAATGTCATAATGAGATTTCAACTTTCTCATAATGACTTAATGAAATGATCTCATAACAATGAAAAACGTTATCATAATATTAGTATTTGTAGAATCTTTCTCAAAATTATATTAGTAGTGGTATAGTATCTTGTAATAATGAGATGCTAATAATATTGGTATTATCTTTCTCATGTTATTAGTGTTGTTTCTCATAATGACAAACTGTATCATAATGGTGATAAGCTTTATCATGAGTTAAGTCATGAGATTTTTTCTAAATATTATAAAATATAAATATTTAATAAATAAATAACTTTCTCATAATAATGACTTAATTACCAGTATTGGTTGCACATTATTTTACGGTACTGATAATATAAAGTAAGGTATAGTACTGATAATATAAGGTAACTCCATGGGTTAAGTTAGGTTTAAGCCTAGGTTCAGGGTTAGTACCTAGTTATTATCCATTTACTGTAATTACTATAACAAGTACATAGTATGTACATAAAGTGCTACCATAATATTATGAGAAAATTTCTCATTACTACAAGATACTTTCTCATTAGTATTAATATAGTATCTCATAATAATGACAAACGTTCTCATAGTAATGACTTACTGTATCAGAATAATGATAATCATTATGAGTTAGTTAAGTCTCATTTTTTGCAAATATAAAATCTCAATAATAAAGAACTTTTACATAATAATGAGAAGCTTTCTCGTTATAATGACTTCATCATCCAAGTCATTATTATGAGAAAGTTTCTCATTATGACTTACAGAATCATATTTTTAACTCTGTGGCAGAAATGGGCTTAGTATTGTTCATTGGTTCATGATACCTATTGTTAACTACTGTAATTGAACATTAAACCATTAAAGTGAACATTTAATGTTTTACATTAAAGCGTTACCAAATCTTTATATATTTTTTACTGGAAAATGACATTAATAATGATATTTTGCAGTGTGAGTGATATATCAGTCTATCTTGCATATGTCAGTCTGTATTGCACGTGAAAGACCATCACACAGCTTTTCGGTTTGCTAACAGACCGCCGGCGCAGATGCATAGATAAACCAAAACATACTAATGAGATCAGTGTTTTATAGGTCACTTAGCTGCAAGCTTAATTAAACTCCTCCTGCTCCTAGAGCCATGTGGACTGCTAATGTCAGCTTCATTAGCACAAGATGCTATGAAGAGTTTTACAGTACCAAACTGACACAGGCACATGAAAGGAGAGTACAGTAAATGATAAGAGTGATCTGTCTCTGCTGCGTTTGCCCCCAGCTGAGTCCCAGCTGGGCTTAAATGTGCTTTACATGAGAGGAAGGTGGTGTCTCATGCTGGCGCATGCAAGGGCACATACATACGTGCTCACAATCCTCCATTTCACAGCGTTTGACGGTATAACCTCGCCACATCTCAGCAGTGAAAGCTGCCATGCATGACTACAAAAAAAAGGAGCTACCCAGCAGACTCATCAAATTTCTCTTTACGGAGTGGACCTTGACACACACACACACACGTATGATGCGTGTCTGTACCCCTGTGTCAGTGATATGAAGGAAAGACAGTGTCTGCGGGGTCTGCAGCCACAGATGTGCTGCTTTATCCGTGTGTGAATTTGTCCTTTGTTCTTTTGACTCTTCCTATTCCCCTGAAATTTGACTGGTGCCATGTTATTTATTCGTTTCATCTTGTTTGTTTGCTCTGTGTGTGTGTGTGT
>NW_015505879.1:568828-569492 GCF_001515645.1 Sinocyclocheilus grahami | reverse complement strand
AATTAAGTGGAAAAGACAAGTCCAAAAACGCTTATAATAGCTGGAATAGAGGCTGCACCCGCGCCCTCACTCACAACTCTCTCAAGAAGACTCGTTCACGCTGCCAGCGTCTCGCAGCGATCATTTTCATACCAGGGACGCTAAACATTCTTGCAAACTGTCTAAACTGAATTATACATGACATGCAGGCATTCATATGAGGAGTTTAACAGCAAATTAGTAATTCAAAGAACAAATTTGATTTTTGAACATGAAAAATTTACCGAGGTCCAGACCTCGGTGGCCTCATAGCTTGTTGCGGGCCTGGTGGCATCGCTATGAAAAACCTTCTGAAAAAATTTAAGAGGAGTGTACAGTAGATGCCATAGAAGAACCATTTTTGGTTCCCCAAAGATCCTTTCAATGAACAGTTCTATTATCTAAAGAACGTTTTTCTACTGTACACCTTTTGTGTAATGGAAAGATTCCATGGATGTTCTTATGGAACCATCAATGCCAATAAGAAACTTTATTTTTAAGATTGTATATCAACATGTTCCTGAATCCTAATTGGATGATAGTTGAACATTGTTCACCTCTTTGCCTATTTTTGAAATCTGATTGGTTGACAGGATGTAGATCCAGAAACATGTTGGAAAAATAAACCTCACATAGTGCAAATAAC
>NW_015505879.1:563550-568691 GCF_001515645.1 Sinocyclocheilus grahami | reverse complement strand
GCGTTTCTTCCACAACAGCCCTGCACTTTACATGCACTCTTTTCAGATTAAATAAAACAGAGAAAGTCAGAAGAAAGTGAATAGGAAGGAAAGAGGTGCGGTAGTAAAGAGGAACAGACAGATGAGTGAAAGATGAGGTCGCAATCCCGAAAAAATGAGTATAGCACATCAGTCTTAGAGAGGAGAAAAACACAGCCGATTTAATTCACATGACATCATTGAGGTAAAGAAAAAGACATGAAGCCGTCTGCTGAAAATGTATGATTGGCTGTGCTAGAAAGATGTGATAGTTGTGATGGGGAGGTCTTGGATGACAGTAGTTAATTGCTGTTTGGCCTCTTGCTAACATGTTTGAAGTGCCAGTCATCATATCTTACATCATAGAACAGGATCGATTCTCCATCGTTCTCTGCGTCTCATGTGACTGCTTATTCATTTACTAGCAGAATGATTGAATGGGATTAATAAATCACAGATTAAATAAATCCTGGTTTAAATTATCAATGTTGATTTCTCCGCTGAAAACATCTTGTGGTCTGGGGTGTGAGCTATGTTTTGGAAACTGACCCTGTGAGTTTGTGTCTTCTTTTAGCCTTGCCAAGAAATGCAGATGATTTCATCTCCTAATAATAATTTTAAAAAAAAAAGAATAAACCTTTGGGATATGTGTATAGTTCTGGCCAAAAATACGGTCTTTTTTTCTGCAATGTAATGCAAAACTTTCTTTTGGTATCCACATGAGTTTTTCTTTCAAAATTACACATGCATATGCATTTAAATAAAATTATATTGTAAAATATTATTACAATTTAAAATAAGTTTTCAATTTGAATGCATTTTAAATGTAATTTATTCCTGTGACGGCAAAGTTTAATGGTCCTTCAGAAATCATTCAATGCATCCTGGCCGAATAAAAGTATTAATTTCTTTAAAATAAATAAATAAAATGTGTGACCATAATTTTATTTATCATAAGTTTATTTAAAAAATATTTGTATTACTATATTTGCATGTTATTTTTATTTATATTATATTTTCCCCCAGTAGTGTATTTAGTAACTGCTCTGATGGATTCAAGATGTTAATTCAGTGAATTCATTTAAGACCAACTATTTCAGTCCACAAAAAAAATCCTAACCTGTGGTGATTTTAAATGATTCATTCATTAGAAGAACCGACTCAAAACAGTCATTTGTTTGGGAATTGGACTAGACTGTTTGTCTGCATGCCAAAATTTGGAGACACTTATTTTCTTATTTGACTCTTTTACACAGAATATTCTAATTCTAAATGGATGTATGGGAATAAATTAGTGACCAAAAACTGCATGAGGCATCATAATTATTAAATATTTTATGTGTTCGGTCTACAAATAAAACTTGTAAATTTAAACATATGCCTTAGATCAACAGATTTTGAGAAACCAATTCAGTCAAGTGTGTCTAAGCTTTTGACTGGCTGTGTGTGTGTGGTTACCAAATTGTTATTTTTTAAAAACAATCTTGCATTATAGAATGTTGCACACATACTGCATGATTTGCAGCTAAAGTGCTGATATATTTAGCCCCAACTGTATGTATATGTCTACCTATGAACCAGTAGCCATTAATGATGTCATTTCCATTCTCCGGCTGAAATGGTAAACATGTCCGTCAGGAATGTCAGAGGTGTGTGCTGCTGTGAGAGGAGAAACAGTGATTGTTCCCTTATACACACACAGACACCGTAACAGTGGAGTGCCATTCACCCAAGTTAAATTCGGCACGGTGTGACATCATTCAGGAGAAATCTGCGCACATCACTCTCAATCCATCATCTCTGAACACAGTGTGGGAGAGAAATACTGCACAGTGGCAAAGACACAAACTCCTAATGAGCTCATAAACGTCTTTACAGTCTGCTCTAATCCAAGTCTCGGAGCTGCGTCTTAAAGCACGTCCATTAACTTAATTACAGTAAACAAAGCCATCGTGTTTGCATTTTAAAACCCACAGTATCGAGACGTTCCACTGTTAAATAGTAGCTGCATTTGGCGGAGGATTTTATGTGAAATAAAATCGGGATCAACATTCAGCTTGAACCTGAATGTTTAATGAATAACTGAGCTCCAAGTTGTGCAAAAGTGTAGGCATGCACTTGCTGCCCGTTTTGATTTTCATTAGCTGTGGTGTAGCAGTAGAAAGAGACAGTAGACACCGCTCCTGTCATTCTCCATCAGTCCTTCCAGTCATCTTCATCTGCCTGCCTGCACGGAGTTAATATGCATCAACAAACACACATGCACGCACACACACCTATTCATCTTATTTACCACCAAGTAAGGCCTCACGGAGATGTAATTTGTTCCAGTAAAACTGAGATAACTTGACCACTGGTGCATACAAAATGTGTTCAATAACAAATCTTTTGCTTCTAGACTATATAGACACAATTTAGTTACATTTGTAGGACTTCAAGGAACTAATGGTTTGTAGTCTAAAATACATGTAAAATGTTGGAAATACCATGTTTGAGATGAAATCAAGACTGGACATGAGTTAAATGTGTTTCAAGACTTGTACCGAGCTGCCTTAATTGACAGTTTTTTTTTAAGGGATCGTGTGTCTAGAAATGACAACTGTTCCAAAAAGCTGAAAATCTTAAGTAGCATTGCATGTAACTACCCCTTACGAAAATTAACCATGGTTTTATTATAGTAAAAGTGTAGTAACCATGTTTTGTTGGCATATTGATTACCATTTATGTAACCACAGCTTTACTACAAATACCATGGTTAAACTATGATTAGTGAAGCAAAACCATGGTTAATTTGTGGTTACCATAGTTTAACTATACACTGTAAAAAATGATCGTGGTTAACAGTAAGTTTCCATACTATATTTGGTGAATAAATGTAATTACATTTAATGTGATTCTACAGTAAAATACTGTTAAAAATAAAATTTTTGGAAGTGAAAAAGAAAAAGTCATTGTATAATTTACAGTGAAAAAGCGTAAATTGACACTCCCAGAATTCCCTGCATGACACTTCATATTTAATGTTTTTTTGTTGAAATAACATGTTTCTTTTTAGTTTTTTCTTATCAGTTGTGTACACTAGGGTTTAATCTGACATCTAATGTTGTTAAATTAATGTTTATTGCATTATTTCAGTATCATGCGTGTCACCATGATAGGGTTTAGTGTTTGTGTGAATGTATTGCCCTCCTCAGCTCGCAGATAAGCTGTTTGTGATGAGCTATTTTTTGGTGGTTATCAGTGCATTACAATGGTTCAAAACAGATTGTAGTACTTAAATATGTTGGTTTATTAACATTACAACAGTTAATGAAATGCATTATTCTATTGTGAATTTAGATTAAGTCTGTAAAACCTAAAATGTTGCTACCATATTTTTTACGGTGAAGTTCTGGCAACCACAGCTGCCGGTATTTTACTGTAAATGTCAGATTTTTTTTTTTTACAGTGTAGTAACCATGGGTTTTTGGTCTTATTTGTTAGAAAACCATGGTTAATTTTTGTAAGGGACATTACAGTTCAGAAATTTGGGGGTTGGTCTTTGAAGAACTATCTTATGCTTACCAAATCTACATTTATTTGATCAAAATATAGTAAAAACCTGTGAAATATTTTACTTAATAAACTAATATTTTTACCATTTAAAATAAGTGATTTCTAAGTTATTACTGTGATAGCAAAGCTGAATTTTCAGTAGCCATTAGCTACTCCAGTCTTCAGTGTCACATGATCCTTCAGACCTCATTCTAATATGCTGATTTGCTGCTCAGAAAAATAATATTATTATCATTATGTTGATAACAGTTGTCTGTTTTAAAAAAATAAGTCTTTCACCCAATATTTGGTTACATGTAGGCTATTGTTTTGCTTATAGTGTTAGCTTAGCCACATGCTAACATCAAACTCTATTAGAATCGACTGTTTTGATTGCTGGTTTCTAGCACAAGATAACCAACAAAACTCCCTTGTTCAACTAACTTCACTGTGGGAAAAAATTAGATTAGCTTTAATAACTACATTCAATTCACCTGTGCGACCAGCCCCAACTCACCAGGCTAGACTAGAATTCAAATGCATGCTGGTGTAAAATAGTTTATTAGCAGAGCAACTATAAGACAGAATTGATAATAAAACAAGACGATAATCAGATTTGGCCGAGTAATTTAATGCTGGTTTGATATCACTGGCTTGATCTGGACAGAACAGCCTGTACACAGCATATTTTCTTTCTCACAGTCCTCTTCCTTCCTATATCTCTCTCTCCGTCCCTCTTTCCTTTTATACTGACTAGTATCTATCTCTTTCTCTCGTTCTCTCCTCCTGAGCAGACGGGATCAATAGGTCTCGTAAGAGCTGCTGGCTTATCACGGCTGCAGTCATGGGTGTCAGGGAGGAAAGCCATAGCCTTGAACACCGAGCATGGACAACCTCTCATCTCACTGAGATACAGAGGTGTGAAGAAGTGCAGTTCCAAGAATCGTGCGTCTAGAGTAGCTTTATCTGTCTCGAGCCCTTTGTGTCATTTCTGGTCTTCTGCTCGTAAATGAATTGACCAAACTAAACAGGCCAAGCTGTGTAGTCGGTTCCTTTCAGCCTCTTACAAAGAAATACAATTTGAATAGAAATGTTTTAGGAGGTGTTATTATAAAAATGTTCTCAAAATTTTAAATGGTATTGAAGATGCTGTACTGCAGTGCATATTTGTTACATGCACATACACAAATTTTACCATGGTATTCTTTGAAGTTTTTTGGACCACCATGTAAATACCATAGAATATTAAAATGGTATTTGTTCAGCATCATAGTATATATATCAAACCAGGTCAAATCATGGAAATGAATTAAGTCGGCATTTACTTAAAATGTATAACGTATACCAGATTTATCCAATAATTTAGTCCGCTTAAACTTAATCTCTCCAAAATCAACTGCATACTTGTATTCATTTTGCATTCATCAAAATCCAGTCAACAACCAATGGATAGAACCAAGTCCCTGCTCTACAAATTTTTTTTTTTAATAATCCATTACACTCAAATGTACGTTACAATATGGAAGATCTCTTCATGAACTGGAATATATATATATATATATATATATATTTTTTTTTTTTTTTTTTTT
>NW_015505879.1:553745-563441 GCF_001515645.1 Sinocyclocheilus grahami | reverse complement strand
TTAAATTTAAGTATCAAATATTTAATTGATGCTTTAATATCAATATTTAAGAGATAAGTAAAGAATAGAAGTTGTTTACAAACATCTGTGAGTGAATCATTCTTTGATTCAAATGAACCAATTCGAAAATAATCATTAGTGAATCATTCTGCATTTACCAAATTCTCATTTAGTTACTCACAAATGACTAGAAACATCATTGAAAAGTCATAAAAATCATGAATAAAAAAAAGTGGGAATCCTAATATGAATACCACGGTACTTTCCTCAAAAGATCGCTGTACTGTCAGTTTTTTGTAAGGTTACACTTGCGGTATTTACTCTATGGAAACCAAATAGTTCATGCTGTTTTAAACTGTTTTGTGGTTTGTTCTTAATAAATATATCTATTAATTAATCAGGCATTTCTTGAGATCATAAAATTGAGCCTTTTCCCCATTGGTCATGCTCTCTGGGAACAAAAGCCATTAATGGACTCGCCTCATGTGCTTTTCAGAACGGATGTGAGGAAAATTAATTATACAATCAACAGAGCCTACATCTTTATATCCGACCAAACCTGTCCGCACAAGCCATTTTCATTATTTGTTTTGGGCTTTTTAGAAGAACGCATTAGACTGCTTTTATTCCATTGTTATCGGCTCGGCAGCAATTTGTTGTAATCTAACTCCTTTGCATTGGTTTGTGGGGTTTACTCATTCTGATATCTGTGTGGGCACAATACTCGCTTTGCAGATGGTTCCCCTCATCAACACGGCCACAGAGACGTTACTGAGAAACCTGAAGAGCCACGCTGAGTCCGGTAACAGCTTCAACATCCACAAGTACGAGTTTCTTTGAGCATATGTGTGCACATCTGTTTCTCTGATTATTTCAGAGCTCTTAATAATATAAAACATGTTTGCTTTGCAGGTGTTTCGGCTGCTTCACAATGGACGTAATTGCCAGTGTGGCGTTTGGTACGCAGGTGGACTCTCAAAACAATCCCGATGACCCTTTTGTGCACCACGCCTCCAAGTTCTTCGCTTTCACTTTCTTCAAACCCCTCATGATTTTCTTCAGTAGGTTCAACCAACACCACATCCAGAACTCAATGCAGACAGCGTTCATTTCGCTCTCGTTATTGTACAAAGGATATCACAGCTTGGAAAGTGCTTCCGACGGATGATATTACGAAACTGATTTTCATAATGCCGATATTGCGATTAGCATATTTATTATACGAGTAAGAGGAAAAAAGTGCAATTTTCTGACTGTGACGTTTTCCTGGTTTTGCTGTAGTGGCGTTTCCATTTGTGCTTCAGCCTCTTGCTGGTCTGCTTCCCAATAAATCACGAGATGAGATGAACAGCTTCTTTATCCAATGTATTCAGAAGATGATTAAACAGAGAGATGACCTTCCCCCAGAACAGGTATGGCCATGAACGAACAAATTCATTAATCATTCCTCAGTATCGACCACACATGTTCATGATCTGCTTTTCTACAGCGGAGGCGAGACTTCTTGCAGCTGATGCTGGATGTCAGGGCCAGCAGCAAGTATTTGTCTTTGGAGCACTTTGATGTGGTCAATGACGCCGATGAACAGGCTTGCACCGAACAGGGGATGGACAACGGACAGGAAAACGGACCAGGAAACGAGTCCACCAAACGCGCCCAGCAGAAGAGAATGATGACGGAGGATGAGATTGTCGGTCAGTCCTTCATCTTCCTGTTGGCCGGCCACGAGACAAGCAGCAACACGCTAGCATTCGCATGCTACCTGTTAGCGCTCCACCCAGAGTTCCAGAAAAAACTCCAAGAGGAAGTGGATGAATTCTTCAGCAGACATGTGAGTCAGGATTTAAATATTTGGAAAACAACATTTATTTCATTAAAGCAATAAGCCCCAAGAAGCCGTGGTTTACAGTGAATTTATAACAGCTTTATAAATGGGAAGCGGAGTGCCTAAAACCCCCTTAGCGGTTATAAATTCACTGTAAACCACGGCTTCACGGGGCTTATTGCTTTTATAAAACGGTTATATTCCATATACGTAGTAAGGTTTCATAATAAAACAAAGCAAATAAAGAGTAATGATGTTAATAAAAACATACAAACAATGTAGTTCCTCAGAATCAGTTGTGGTTGCAACAAAGCAACGAGCAACACACAAACATAAACAAAGGTGTATGTTTGTAGAGCAATTTACAACAGCTTCGAACGTGGCTCAGAATCAGAATCAAAGACCGGAACTATCTGTTTTATAATCTTATTTTGAGAATGCTTCTTTATTTCATGCTGTGGAATAACTCATTTGTGGAACAACTGACATTCTCTTCAATTTTTTTCTCAAAAGTCCTTTGTCATATGAGTTTTGCTGTGGGTGCCCATAAATGTCGTTATGATTCAGAAAATGCTTTTTTGAAATCTTTTGTCTTTGTTCTCCATCTCTGTGTGATGCATTCTCTGCTCTTAGTGTGTTGGATTGTTGTTTCTCATTAGTTTTGAGGTCTGCATGAACCAGCGCATTTCTCAGAAATCATTTACTGTCAGGACCGTTGATTAAATTTACAGGGCCGGAAACAAGTGTTTTATGGGTGGGCTTCATCTAAGCGGCATAATGGGTAGGTTATATCATATAGCAGTGGTTGTCAAACTGGGGTCCACAAGAAGGTGCTGGGGGTCCGTAAAAAAGTTCAGAGAAAACCGGTGTAAAACTGTACAAAACATTTAATAAGTTAAAACAGATCAAATTTGACAGTTAATTCATTGTATTGGTTTTCATAGTGGTAATGTTGTTGTTTTCAGGTTTGTGCATCTAACAAAACTTTTAATGATAGCTAGAAAAAGATAATATTGTGAAACTATATTTTTGGTCACACTTTATTTTAACGTCCAGTTCTCACTATTAACTGTGACTTTTCCCTCAATCTCCCAATTACTGCTTATTAATGGATAGGAAGGTAGTTATTACGTTTAGGTATTAGGTAGGATTAAGGATGTAGATTTTCATGCAGAATATGTGCTTTATAAGTACTATTAAACAGCCAATATGCTATTAATATGCATGCTAATTAGGGTTAGGGGTTTGTTGAAATCCTTAACACTAAGTATAGTGGTACTTGGTTTAGAAAAGCCCACTAAATAAATAGAAAGACATCCAGATGGGTTACATTGAAACAATTCAGAAAAGCTGCAGCACTGTGCTGGTTATAGAAGGTTTGTATAAGCGCTCGGTTTGCAGTATATCTGCTTGGATAATTTACTCTCCTCTATAAATATAGCGGCGGTTTGCAGTGATGATGGTGGTTCTGCTGATTTGATGTCTTATGTTTGTGCATAATGTGCATACTCATGAGAGAGACAGAGAGGAATTCTTGATTGATTCTCTGAAACCTCGTAATCTGTGCCACAAAGCGCTGGAGAGGCTGGATGGTGATGAGGAGGAGGGTCAGATGTGGCAAGAAGAGCCTCTAAATCAGCGTATGATATTGGGGGGGGGGGGATTCTGGCTCTCTCACGTTGCTTTTTCATGTTTGTTCCACTTATCTCAAGGGATCCCTCTTCCCTACAGTCTGAGATTCTGCCGTCTCAAACAAAACACTTTGCAAGATTCTACATAATACGGTTTTAATGAAATCCGTGAAAATAAAGAGTGTATTAAATGTGTGAACGTGAAATAAACTGCTAGACAGGAGAGTAAAGGAGTGGAGAGAATATACTTAATATTTAGAGGTGTTTGCTAAGACTTATTATTGCTTATACTTAGGGTTTTAGGGATTTAAACAAACCGCTAACCTTAAAGCAGTGATCCTCAAATCTAGCTTGCGAGATCCACTTTCCTGCAGAGTTTAGCTCCAACCCTATAATCATAGCTGTAGCTTAGCATAGATCATTGAATCGGATTAGACCGTTAGCATTTTGCTCAAAAACGACCAAAGAGTTTCGATATTTTTCCTATTTAAAACTTGACTCTTCTGTAGTTACATTGTGTACTAAGACCGACGGAAAATGAAAAGTTGCGATTTTCTAGGCCGATATGGCTAGGAACTATACTCTCATTCCGGCGTAATAATCAAGGAACTTTGCTGCCGTACCATGGGTGCAGCAGGCGCAATGATATTACGCAGTGCCTGAAAATAGGCTTATTGGAAGTTACCTAGCTGGGGACTATTGAATGATAAAATGTGAAACGAGGATCCCATATGAAAGATGTGAAAAATGCAAAGAAAAAAAATCGTTTTTAGTACATCGTTGTGTAAATGTACCCTTAGCGGACTACTACTTTAATAAAATTGCATTTAATTTTAGTTGATGAAAATATTTTTTGTCAGTTTTTGGCAATAGTTTAATGCAGATAACATTGTGTGCCAACAAACAGCACTTCAACATTCTACAGAAAACATTGAAACCCGTTTTCATTTTGGCATCTGTCATATCCATCAGCCACAGTGTTTCCGATTTCATGATGTTTTTTCAGTGCTCTCGTGTCTTTGCTTTCTCTCTGATGGCGTACATTTAAACAGCATCTTCATGAACCTGCATTTCTTGAATCCCGATACCTGCAGCCGCCCACCGGAGAAAGGGATCAAACGCGGCATTAGTTCAGCTCTGTGTCCTTCTGTCTACTCTTTCAGCTCATTCGTTCATTCTTCATCGTTCTCCCCCCTCTGCTTCTCTTTCAATTTAAGCGCTCTCTTTCCACTTCCAATTTCTCCTCTCTGGAAGTCGGGGGCTTTTTCAGAGTGAATGAATGTTCTGCGGAGCTTTTAGGGGGATCGTTTATCTTAAATTCTGTAGATTGTGTAGAGACATGCGTGCCAGCGTATTATGTTAAAGTCAAATGTGTCCTAGGAAAATAGAAAAAATATGAGCGTGTTTTTCTTTATTTTAACACAGATCTGTTAGTCTAAAAAGTGCGGTCTGAGGGATTTCTCACGATAATGCATCATTTATTTGATGGTTTTCTTATGCAACGCATCTGGCAAAGAGCACATCACGCTAACTCATTGTACTTTACATTTTGAGGTTAGCTGACAGGATTCCCGGGATGAAAAATAAACCGGAGAGCTGTTTATAAACCCACTTGCAGTGAAGTTTTCAAATAAAAGAGCTTATGGCAGAAGTTATAAAAGCAGTGAGCATTACAAGCAGCACAATAAAACTCAAGCTCAGCCTTGGCCTTGTCTCATGACGCCTCGCGTCTTAAGTCGACTGTATAGCCGGCAATAACTTTATACTCTCTTTATATCGAGCAGCTGGGGATCCATCCACAAAGACATCTGGCCCGGTGTATAGGCTACTGAAGGTCAGTCTCATCTAGCCCACTGCTATAATGTCTATCAGCGCTCTCGTGTTCAGCCTAGAGAGATAGTGTCTTCGGCTCCTCCTTCAGAGTGGTTTTATTCTCTAAACGCCCCTGCCTCACCGCTCTCAGTTTCGCTCTGAAAAGCTTCTTAAATGTCACTCTCATCACACGCCCTACGTGAGGGCGCTCAAAGTGTTTTGTGCTAAAACGCCGAAGGTGTTTACCTGAGAGCCGCAAACTGTTTCTGATGGGAAATCATATTTAACAAATCTAAAAGTAATTTAAAGCTCATTTAAGATGCAAAACAGGGACAGTTCAGCTGTCCTTAAAGATGGTCCTTAAATCGCATTATAAATCTGTGTGACAGTTTTTCCTGCAGAAATTAAAACTTCTATTCTTTATAAGATCTTAAAAAGAATTGGCATCATGAACCTTTAACATCCATAGAACTTTCCATTGCACAAAAAGTTATTTCAAGTGGGTAAAAAAAGATTCTTCAGATTATTAAAATGTTCTTCACACCAAGAAAAAAAACATTATTTTAAGAACTGTTTAATGAAAGGTTCTTTGGGAAACCCATATGTGACCCTGGACCACAAAACCAGTCTTAAGTGTCAATTTTCACAAAAAAAGCTGAATAAATAAGCTTTCTATTGATGTATGGTTTGTTAGGATAGGACAATATTTGGCCAAGATACAACTATTTGAAAATCTGGAATCTGAGGGTGCAAAAAAATCTAAATATTGAGAAAATCGCCTTTAAAGTTGTCCAAATTAAGTTCTTAGCAATGCATATTACTAATCAAAAATTAAGTTTTGATATATTTACAGTAGGAAATTTACAAAATATCTTCATGGAACATGATCTTTACTTAATATCCTAATGATTTTTGGCATAAAAGAAAAATCAATAATTTTGACCCATGCAATGTATTTTTGGCTATTGCTACAAATATGCCCCAGCGACCTAAGACTGGTTTTGTGGTCCAGGGTCACATATGTAGTTCTTCTATGGCATTGCTGTGAAAACCCCCTTTTGGAACCTTTATTTTTAAGAGTGTTGCTATCAAATATAATTTGAGAGAGAGGGAGAGGTATGAAGGATGGAAGGAAGACGACAAATGCATGTTTTTTCTCTGTCCCTTTACTTTTTCAGGACAAGAGATAAAACTGGGTGAAAACTTGTTTGGGTCATATTTTACCCCAATAAAAAAGAAAAATGGTAAATTACACTACCGTTCAAAAGTTAGTTTTTTTTTCTTTTAAGTAACATTTTTTCAGTGTTTTTCAAATAACTCTCACCAAGGCTGCATTTATTTGATCAAAATTCAATAAAACCCATAATATAAACTATTAAAATGTTAACAGATATAAAAAAGAATATGTTTATTTAAAAATACATTTAAAATAATGTTTCTATTGTAATATATTTTTAAAAAAAATTTTTTGCAGTATTATGCTACTCGTCTTTAGTGTCACATGATCCTTAAGAAATCATTCTAATATGCTGATTTGCTGCTTTGAGAAACATTTATCATTACATTGAAAACAGGTGTGCCGTTAAATTTTTTAGTGAACACTAGGGGTGTAACGATACACGTATTCGCATTGAACCGTTCAGTACGAGGCTTTCGGTTCGGTACGCATTAAGCTACAAACCGAACGATTCATTGGACTAATCCTATTACATATGGAAACTAAAAGAGCTTTAAGTGTGTGAAATATAATGTTCTCAGTGCCACTGTGCTCAACAAGGCAGCCCAAATGATGTGCTGTGACAAAGCAACGTGCGGTCTAGTGGCCGGGCACGCGCTGCGAAAGGCCCCGCGATAACCTCCTCGTGCGTCGAAAGACGATGATCTTGCATCAACGATAGCCAGAGATATTGTCAAAAACAACAATTATTGGCCAAATTAAGAGGATTTGGCATTTCCAATTAATGTAGGCCTGTTACATTCTTATTTTTATTAGGACTATTATTATTATGAAGTTACATTTATTATTAAATTAAAATTACAATTAATTTGCCCCGTAATATTAGCTACCGCATAACTGACGCACATGGAACATGATCTTTACTTAATATCCTAATGATTTTTGGCATAAAAGAAAAATCAATAATTTTGACCCATGCAAAGTATTTTTGGCTATTGCTACAAATATGCCCCAGCGACCTAAGACTGGTTTTGTGGTCCAGGGTCACATATGTAGTTCTTCTATGGCATTGCTGTGAAAACCCCCTTTTGGAACCTTTATTTTTAAGAGTGTTGCTATCAAATATAATTTGATAAAATATGATGCATCAAGACCAGTCACTCCAGATTTGATATCTCATAAACAATTATCATGTGACTGCACTGAATTGCAAATGAGATTTGAGAGTTCGGATTAATTAATCTATCGTCAGATCCATTGGATGGATTGTGAATAGGCTTAACTAGAATATAGTGTACAAGTTTTACTGACTCATTTATTTAGTGCGGTTTATTTTTTAAATCATTACAGCACCTGTTCACTGTAAAAGACCAGCTAGACATTTAGTAAAATTTCGTTTTTTGTTCTACTTAAAGTCAAACAGGTTTGTAGTGACATGAGAGTGAGTAAATAACAGAAACTTCTTTTTTTGTGAACTATCGCTTTAACAATCCATTTAGGTGACTGTGATAAATGACCAGTGCTGTGAGGATAACAAAAGATTAGGCTATTTACTCCTTGATTAAAATGTAAAAAAAAAATTTTTTTTAAACAGCTCTATATACAATGAATTATAGGCCTATAATTAAAATATTAACTCAGCAGTCATCAATTAAAATCAATGAATAAAAAGTTTAAGCCTATTTCAAGCACCAACTTTCAAAAACAGCCTGTTTAACACGAAATAGGCTACGTTTCTTGTCTTTTTTTCCCACTATGTATGGGCCACAAGAGAAATATTAAGGGAATAAATGAAAACAGTTAGCTATATACCGTTATCAGCATAATATGTTGAAGTAGATTGGTCTCTCGTAGTCTCTGAGAGAATATGCGGCATCAGATGACGAAAGCTCCGTCATTCCGTTTTTACTTTCACTTTCTGTAAAGTTAATTGACTAAGATTAAGACGTTCACCGGCATAACTCTTGCACAAAGTTTGCACGTTGCTTATGTGATATCCATTGGCTCGCCTTCATGGTTTAAAACAGAAATATTTACAACATTGCGATGTAAGCAATTACCCCCCCACCCCACACATATCGAAAACGTACCGAACCGTGACACCACTGTGTCGTATCGAACCGAACCGTGAATTTTGTGAACCGTTACACCCCTACTGAACACCATTATTATTATTTTTTCACAATTTTACAATAGGAAGTTCAGAAGCATTTATTTGAAATAGAAATCTTTTGTAACATTATGAATGTCTTTACTGTCACTTTATCAATTTAATACATCCAAGCTGAATATTTAAATAATTTCATTCCAAAAAAAATATAAAAAATGAATTACTGACCAAAAAAAAACTTTTCAACGGAAGCGTATATTTACACTGAAACATGACTTTATGGCATCTCCCAGTTGTCATAAATATAAAGAAATCTCATGGTCATTAAACCAATACATGACTGCTGATGTAAATGTTATTGATTCTTCTAAATAAAAGATGCGGACAAATGTACTGTAACGGGGCTGACGAGACGTGAGACGTGTGGATCCATCTGCAAGCTTTATTTAAAGAGACGTGGTATAACAGACAGGGTCGAACAATGGCAAACAGGTCATTTCATTCCAAAAATTAAATAAAAAATGAATTACTGACCAAAAAAAATTATATATATATTTACACTGAAACATGACTTTATGGCATCTCCCAGTTGTCATAAATATAAAGAAATCTCATGGTCATTAAACCAATACATGACTGCTGATGTAAATGTTATTGATTCTTCTAAATAAAAGATGCGGACAAATGTACTGTAACGGGGCTGACGAGACGTGAGACGTGTGGATCCATCTGCAAGCTTTATTTAAAGAGACGTGGTATAACAGACAAGGTCGAACAATGGCAAACAGGTATATGGCGGGCAAAAACACAAGAATAGTCCTAGGGCTAGTGTAGATCACCGATCGGCAGACAGAATCACAGGGGCGAGACGAGAGGGAGAAATCCAGGAAAACAGGCAAAGATCAGAAACCGCAAAAACAGGCAAGGCAAAACAAGGAAAACACGGAGACTTGGAAAGGGGTACAGGCTAAACAATACTCAGCAGAGAATGGTGGTTTGAGTGGATGTTATATAGTGAGTGAAGTGATAAGAAACAGCTGTGTGCAATGAGTGCAATCAGTGCAGCGTGCAAATCGTACAATGAATGATGGGATATGTAGTCCGGGGTGCTATGCAACAGTTTGTGTTGTGCGAGAGTCAA
>NW_015505879.1:522660-553142 GCF_001515645.1 Sinocyclocheilus grahami | reverse complement strand
CTGCAAGCTTTATTTAAAGAGACGTGGTATAACAGACAGGGTCGAACAATGGCAAACAGGTATATGGCGGGCAAAAACACAAGAATAGTCCTAGGGCTAGTGTAGATCACCGATCGGCAGACAGAATCACAGGGGCGAGACGAGAGGGAGAATGCTAAACAATACTCAGCAGAGAATGGTGGTTTGAGTGGATGTTATATAGTGAGTGAGGTGATAAGAAACAGCTGTGTGCAATGAGTGCAATCAGTGCAGCGTGCAAATCGTACAATGAATGATGGGATATGTAGTCCGGGGTGCTATGCAACAGTTTGTGTTGTGGAAAGGTGACCTCGGGTGGTGAATAAACGGAAGTCCATGGACCGAATTCGTGACATGTACATAGAAGACACACAAAAATGGAAATTGTAATCTTGTCGTGTAACTTACCCTCATGTCATTCCAAACTAATATGACAATTTTTATCCATGAAAAAAATTTTACTGAAAAAGGACACAAAAGCACCAAAAAAAATGGTCTATTCACTGCATTCCGAGACTTCTGAAGTCATACGATAGCCAATTTATACAATTTAGAACTCAATCTATCGATCTCAAGCTACCAGTTGACTGGATAAGATTTGGAATATAGTTCATTTAGACTTTTAAAAGCACTTTTATGGTGTTGTGTGTCCGTTTTGAAGTCTGAAAGTCAGTTAGGGCGTGATGAGGGTGAGTGAAATGACAATTCATTTTTGCATGAACTGTACTTTTAATGATCTGGACAGCAGAGTGTGTTGTTAGAAGGGAGAATGAAAATCCAGAGAGCATGTGTTGGTGGTTCACAGTCATAATACACAATTCAGCATGTGACAAAGATGGAAATAATGAAAAGAGGATATCACATAAAGAATGCTGCACAGAGACACAGTGAAAATAGCAAAAATAGAAGGCAAAAAGGAGGAAATCGAGGGATGGAGAGTAGCCGCTAGCTAGCCTTTCCTATCTGTGAATAATTCATTGGTGACGTTCCTCTGAGGCTCGGCCTCCAGGCGGCTCTTTCCCTCATTCAGAGCAGTGATGGGCTCCTCTCCCCTCCCTGATAGAGCTCCAACCTGAATAAAGAGCTTGATTCTCCCCCACTAAATTCAATAACACAGCCTGTGATCCTTCTGGAACCACAGCGCTGTATCTGTCGGTTCCCATTGATGTGGCTTTTGGCTCTCTCATTGCTAATGCAGCAGCCCCGCCTCTCGGATTTGGAACTTAGGAAATTATGTATACACTGCTTACTTGAATGAGCGTAAATAGCGTGCTTGTGTTCCTAGCGTGGTTTACTCTGTGTTGTCTTTTATCTTTCATTTTAATGCATCATGTGAGCAGATCCGTGAAGAGAACAATAGAGAAGAGGCGCTAAAATGGGCTTCAAGGCGTTTAGTGTTACAAAACCTAGTGAGCTGCCTACTTAGACTGCATTTTAAGGACTCATACTGTAAGTGCACTTGTTCCGATATCACATTTTGGCTAAGAATTAAGAGACCACATGACATGTATGGCGTGTGGATGTGATCCTAGTATGCAAAGCTCAGTTAAAAATGGTATCTAAGTATTACAAATCAATAAAAAGTATGTAGACAAATTAAAAAGGCACTATTATAACCAGTGCTTCTATATGCAGTGTATTTTTGTGTTTTATTAGATTTCCAGTTTTAGTTGAGCAAGATGCTGACACTTATGTACTATGCCATCTAGTGTATGAATTTGAGAAGTGTCATCTCAAAAGTCAAATTGAACACTTTACTTTTTTTTACCATTTCAAATAATTAGCTGTTTTCCAGTAAAAATTGTGAACATGATATGTTGCATTATTAACCACTACACATCAAAAATGATGTTACGGCTGATAACTGATAAATTGCCAGTTTTGGCAAAAATAAAATAAATTAATAAAGAAAACAAAGTCAGTAATATTTTTTTTTTGGAAGAAATTAATACTTTTAATCAGGAAGTATGCATTAAATTGTAAAAAAAAAAAAAAAAAAAAAAAAAAAGTGACAAATTAAGACATTTATGTAATAATAAATCTACAAAAAATTAATAATAATAATAATCAGCACAATGTTTTTCAACATTGATAATAATAAGAAATGTTTCTTGAGCACCAAATCAGCATATTAGAATGATTTCTGAAGGATCATGTGACACTAAAGACTGGAGTACTGATGCTGAAAATTCAGTTTTGCATCACAGAAATAAATTACATTTTAAAATATATTAACATAGAAAACAGTTATTCAAATTCTAAAAAACATTTCACAATATTTCTGTTTTTAATGATAATTATAATGCCACAAGTAAACTTAGACACCACAACATAGAACTGTACTCTTTTGATAGTTTTAACAGTAATATCTGCACATTAAACTGGAATAGCATTCAGATGTTACAGACATCAGTTTAAAAGTTTCTATAAACTGCTACTGAACCAAGAAAGTCTTGAGATCAGACATTAATTTGCACAAGTGTGTATGCATGGAGCCGCTCTATCTACTGCTTAAGGTGATGCCTGACGCTCCTATTGTGCTTCAGGTTAAAGACAGCAGAGAGAAAGACAGAAATACCCCCTCTGGATGCAGAAAAGGAAGGGCAAAGTGAGAGCATCAAGATTTCCCTTTGTTTACGTTCCCCCTCTCTCGTTCTTCTCTTTCCGCTCCCTTCTCTCCCCTGGGTGGTATAAGCGGAGAAGGATTGAGCTACGTCAAACTGAGTCCTCATGCCGAGATACCTACAGGCAGCAGGTCATCTATACTTTTTCAAGTGCTCTACATGTCCCAAATGACTTCTCAAGCAGACACACATACACAAACACACATAAGGCATGTGCATTCATGCACAAAGAGTCACGGTCCACTTCATCAGGCCCCTTGCAATGTTTCCTAACAGGGTTTTCATACCAGCCAGCATTGTACCGTGCAGAATAAAGAGGCACTTTCGCTAAGTTTCCTCTGAACAGATGCCTCCATTGTGTCGTTATGATTTTGATACTGTGGAAGGAGCGATATGACTCCCTTGTTTGTTATTTGGTCTTTGTGACGGCCGTTTCGATCTCCGCCGCATGTGTAATGGAACGAAGCAGATGGAGTCATCAAATCACTGTTGCCACTGTAGAAGGGCCGGAGAATATGTAAGGCCCCTTGGGACTGGAAGGAAGGAGACTTGTAATGTGCCTGATTTAAGCAACCATAACAAATCCTCCAGCAGTCAGCTGCACCTCAACCTGACGCGTGTGTCGAATGTCAACAGCTATCGGATGCTTGCCATTGTTTGAGAACCACCTTCGCTGGGACTCCAGGGGGATATGCAAATGACACAGACACGTTGGCAATGAAAATGTGCTTTATTATTTACCTGCCATCGTTAGGCTTAATTCAAACACAGCGTGCATGTAATATACATATCTGTATAGCATGTAGGGATAATTAAGCTGGTTTGAGTTTTACCTGACCCCAGTTGGACACTTTTCTTAGGGTAATTTTACATAAGACATGTTCTTGAGTTTTATATATATATATATATATATATATATATATATATACATACACCCACCCACGATTCAAATGCAATTTTTAAATAAAAGTATTTTAATTTCTTTAAAATAAGCTCATACATATACATAGAGTCAAGTACAATATATATTTTTACACCCACACTTTCAAGTCTATTCATCATTTGTAGCACGCAAGCCACCCAATAATCGCAATAAGCTTTGTTACTTTTTTTTAAAAACACGTCTCGGCCTTCTGTCAACTTTATGATAAAATACTACAAACTATAAATGTTTTTACGCTCTTAAATTTGTAGTGAGATAACTATATTGGCCTCAGTTCAAGCGGCTTGCGAATCAATATTTTCCTCTAATATTTGCAGCAACGAAATAAACATGAATAAATATTTGAATGCATGTTGGAAAACAAAATCAGAACCATTTAATACAAATGAATGTAGCAAAAAAATTAAAATAATTCAATGTATAAAAAATAAATAAATAGTTGGTTGTTTCACGACTAATCAACCATCATGACCCGTCCTCAACATCAACCTCAATAACCATGGAGGTACAATCTGTACTCTCGGAGAAACATGGAATAATTTAATAGACTGCAATGCTTGCATAATAAGTGAAGGTAGGCATTCCTGTCTGGCAGAGGCAAAGTTGACCGAAAGCGTGTGGATTTGCATCCAGCGTAATGAGCATTTTAGCTGCACTCCCTGGCAGAATCATGATGGCAAAAACCCCTCATAATTGCTTTTGCTGCAGGGAGCCTCATGACCTGTCATTTGATTGTCCATTATGGCTGTATTTTCCTGCACATTGAGTCAAATTGAATAAAAGGTGTCCAGGTCTGCGGTGGGGTGGGGGGTGTTAAATCCCGAAGGCCGTGCCGGGCCGTAATAGCTCTATCCCAGACACACACAGCAGGGCCACGTGAAGAACATAATGAGCATCAGGCACATGGGTGAGACCCACGGCGGGTTCACGGCCTAGCCGAATGGGCAGCAGTGAAGGGGAGCATAATGGGGCTGGGGTGCAGGCTTGATGGAGCCCAATCACTACCCAGCATTCCCTCCTATAGATTGGATATTTTCAGTCTGGATTCTCCCGACGCTTCTCTAAACATTGGCCAACCATTTGAACTGTTGCATTATTAAAGGAAGTGTACATGGAACCAATCAGATGCAAGAGTCACAGACCACAGTGCCAGTGTTATTGCAAAAATGTGTTTCATTTGGGTTTTGGTTTGTGTAGATTTAGGTCCATCTGCTGTGGCTTTATTGTTGTTGTTTCCCCACCACTGTGCTGCAGAAGCTCTAAGATACATTTTCGGTCCCACTTTATATTAAGTGGCCTGAACTACTATGTACTTACATCAAAAATAAGTACAATGTACTTATTGTGTTCATATTGTATTGCAAAACACTTTTGCTGCTATTGAGGTGGGATATGGGTAAGGTTAGGGACAGGTTTGGTGGTAAGGGTAGGTTTAAGGGTGGGTTAAGGTGTAAGGGATGGGTCAACAGTGTAATTATAAATGTAATTACAGAAATGAATTACAGATGTAATTACATGCAGATATTTTTCAAATATAAGTACAATGTAAAAACATGTATGTACACAATAAGTGCATTGTACTAAATGATTCATTTAATTGTAAGTACATACATAGTAGTTAAGGCCACTTAATATAAAGTGGGACCAAATTTTCTTCTCCAAACTGCATCAAAAACCCGAAAACCATGGAGCTGTAATTTATGAGGCAGCATTATGAGTGTTTATATGCGCAGGTAAATAAATTTAGAAAAAATTGTTTAATTTTGATTGTTGTCATTTTAAAATTGTTTATTTTTAATTTTATATTTCTATGATTTAATTACTAGCTTTTCATCGAACTCTCAAAAAAATGTAACGTTACATTTATTACAAAAAATTTAATACTTTTTATTTTTCTTTGAATTCTTATATCAATACGGTAATACAATATTATCCAATATTTAAATGAATATGATAAATGAGTTGGGTCAAAAGTAATCTAAAATGAATCCAAAAGTAGTCTGATTATATTACCTAAAATGTGTAATGTAATGGATTACATTACAAACTACATTTTTTGTCATGGAATTTGGAATCAGTAGCGGATTACAATTTTCAAGTAATCTACCCAGCTCTGCATAGAAAGCATATTAAATGCAAATAAAGTGTCTACTTTAGTGTCTTAAATAAATTTTGTGAAAATAAAATCCAAATATTTGTGAAATAATGTTCCATTATCATTCGGCATAACAGATATTTATGTAAAAATGAAACAATGTAGGCTATTCTGACCCATACGTGTTAAGATATACACAAGAAAAAGTGATCATACTAGATTTTATTATATTTTAAAAGATTAAAAACTCACAAATGGGTAAAACCTAGTGTTTTAAAAGATAGTGGCAAAGATTGGAAAACATTTTAAACTTGTCTTCTGTAAATGATGGTAAAAATGTATAGTGGTCATTATTTTTGTTCAGAATAAATAAAATTAGACAGGACATATTCTGTACAGAAAAAAAATGAAAGCTGTATTAAACTAACTGCATATATAGTGCAATTTGTTGTGAACCTCACAATTGAAATTCTGTGGCCAAAACTATCTGTTGTATATTAGCAAAGACGGCTTTACCTTTGGGATACGTTGAGATGTTCTCAAGGATGAACTGGACTTTCAGTCTCCACATTCTGGTTAAACAGACTCCTCGAAATTTGGTGCCAGTGGGGTTTCAGAAAGAGAGCAGTCCTCCACATACAACTCACATTTAGGTCTGGCTCCATGCTGATATGAAGCACTTCACTTCTCATGATCCATTCAGTTCCAAAAATATAAAGTCTATTGTGAATCTTCAGTTTCACTCAGAAATTGTTTAATTTTCAGATTTTTCCATGCCTGCAGAGGCCTTGTGTTTGGAGCTGGGACAAATTCTCTCTTTGTCCATGACAAAGTATTGATTTTCTGCTCAGGTGATTTTAATTAGGCATTTTTAATTAGTTTGCCCATTGTTTGTCCTTCATTCTGCAGTTCAGGCATTGGTCAGGACTGTATCATTCATACAGCCGGCCCACAGTCTTCTGACATAGGCTGTCTCCAGTTGATAAGAGCACAATCAATGCCTGTGACACTCCCTGCAATTAGCTTCCCTAATTAACCATTTGGCCAAGGAAATAGTCACTGCAGGGGGCTGATTTCCGGGGTTGAAAGAAACCAGAGGTGTTGAGTCACGAGTTTTACCATTTACAGTTTGAAACTGCCAAAAACTTGTTAATTTTGTTGAATGGAGAAGCACTATTTTTGTTAAATATATTGCTATGAAATGAATTAATCTCTTTGAGGAAGCCAGAAAATTAAAAGCCCTACTCAGACTCTGAATGAAGATTATGATTCAGTATGTTTTATAATGCTGCTGTTCTTTTTTGGTTTTGAATGTGCCATTGAGATTCACTGATAGGATGCATATCTGTGGTTTTAGAAACACGGTTTTTCCAGCCTATCTGCACCTGTTCCACACTATCAGAAGACATTGCAAGATGAGACTCATTGTGTTTATGCAATTAACAGCACCCTTGAGCATCTCCTGTCTGAACACGCATGCCTCCATCATTATCAATAACCATAAATAGCTCTTTCTGTGGAAACCTTGAGGGATGGGTGAGATAAGAAGCCACATTAGCCGTTCCCAACACGTAGGCACTATTCAACCTGCATTTTCCCATAGAACCGAAGGACTACAATAACAAAGGGCCTAAAATGGGAAAGAGATATACAGTAATGTAAAGAAGAAGCTTTCAACTTGAGGATTTGAAAAGGCCATGCACAGCAAGGATAAAATATAAAAAAAAATATCTGAAAAATTCTTGAAATAATGATAGGATATAACTAAGATATATGACACAGTTGAGAAGCTTGGGATTGGCAAGACTTTATTTTTATGGATTTAAAAGAAGTCCTTTATGCTCACCAAGGCTGCAGCTATTTTTGAAAAAATATTGAAATATTATTACAATTTAAAAAACAGTTTTTCGTTTGAAAATATTTTCAAATGTATTTTATTCGTGTGATGGCAAAGTGACATTTTCAGCAGTCTTCAGTGTCACATGATCCTTCAGAAATCATTCTAACATGATGGTTTGATGCACGAGAAACATTTATTTTTATTATCAACATTAAAAACAGCCGTGCTGCACAATATTGACAATAAGTATTGTAATTTTTCATGTTAATATGATATGATGGTTTTTAAGGGCTTTAACATTTCTTTTTTTTAAGATTTTGTGACTGGGTTGCCATTGGACATCCAATGTGAAATCTGCATTCTGAAGCAAAACCATTTAAATGACCACTGATGTATTGTCCACTATATATTCTCATCCGGTCATGCAAAAAAATTCCCATCACATACGAATGCACACATATCATGGGCAGCTATCCGTAAACAGGAGGTTAAATGTCTACAATTCAAGAACAGATTGATTGCCTGTCTCCTCTATGACGTGAATGAAGGCAGAAGCATAAATAAGAGTGACGGGCAGACGTGAATAGGCAAGCTGCTTGTGCTCCAAGGCCTGCGAACACTTCACACACACACACTCACGCAAGAGAAATGAATCTCATTTGCTGAAAAGAGGCTGATATTAATACCAAGGGGCAGACGGGCAGACGTGAATAGGCAAGCTGCTTGTGCTCCAAGGCCTGCGAACACTTCACACACACACACACACTCACGCAAGAGAAATGAATCTCATTTGCTGAAAAGAGGCTGATATTAATACCAAGGGGCACAGAAATATGCAGGGAATGGAGTTGTTTTAGCAGGGTGCTCCTTTGAACACGGCAAGGCTTTTTTTGTCTCTCTTCAAATGAACTTGAAGGAAACGTTTGAGTATTTTTAGGTCAAAGCATTTCCGCGGAGACCGCGTTTCTGGTTTTATTAATTCCAACGGTACGGTCCTTTGGATTTTAATGATATGTTCTGTTATTTTTTAAGTGATTTTTTTAGATACTTAATGAGAATACATTAGGTTACTTGCATAGCGGAACGTGTTTGTTGTCGCCATATGAGAACAAGCAAATATGCAATTAAATTCAGAGCGCGTATGCCTGTTGTGAATTTAGAAACAAGGGGACTGTAAACATATTTAGACAAGGTTTGAAGTTGCTTTTGCCATATTTTAGTTCTAGAATGCCTTGTTTCTTCACCATGAGCTTTATGATGGGTGATCTTATTACATTAGCTTAGCCAAGTGTTGGTCCACAAACGAGATTTAGGGCACTTATTAAACCAGAAATATATGCTCGCAAGATGAAAGCGGACCGATTTGACCTTGTCTGATATATTCTTTCATTTGTACTGGGTTCATCTGAGCTCTTCTTTGACCACTTCAGACCCAAAATTGCCTGCAGTCTCTGATCGGTTGTTAATAAAGCAGCATTCAGGCTCACACAGGAAGGTATCACACATGCAAGGAATAGCAACACTGTGCACAATCTATCATAGACATCCATTTTTGCACTGGGCTTTTGTTTGTTTGTTTGATGAAAGCATAAAAAAGAATGAAAAAAAGAGACTCAACCGAGACATGAAAAATTGGCTAGCCTGTCTACAGGGCCGTCTGACCTTGCTTTGTGATTTTAGAGGCATCAGTGTGCATTCAGCGGAGTTAAATTTAGTCATACTTGAGGCTGCGAGTCAGAATAAACTCTGAGGGTCTGTCCATTCTGTAGCAATACAGTGAATAGTTCACATTCACAAAGAAATTATTGAAATAACACAGATCCGTGCCATTTTTTATACTGAAACAAATGGCATAGAAAGGTAAATATTGATCGCATTGTAGTTTTTGTCTACAGGGCCGTCTGACCTTGCTTTGTGATTTTAGAGGCATCAGTGTGCATTCAGCGGAGTTAAATTTAGTCATACTTGAGGCTGCGAGTCAGAATAAACTCTGAGGGTCTGTCCATTCTGTAGCAATACAGTGAATAGTTCACATTCTCTCAAAGAAATTATTGAAATAACACAGAGCCGTGCCATTTTTTATACTGAAACAAATGGCATAGAAAGGTAAATATTGATCGCATTGTAGTTTTGGGCAGAGATGGGGTAAAATATGTTAGATATGCAGTGCTGGTATTCTTACAAAAATTCTCCATGGTAAGCATAGTTAAGTCAATTATTAGTAGTCCTTGTGAAGGCAAACGTCATTATTACTGTTGTTTACAATCATCATAACTTCCAGTTTGTGCTACGGACATTACTGATACCTTAAATCATGCAGCTTCTTACAGAGAGATTGCTATTACGTTACTGAGCAAAACAATCCCATTAATGTACATTTAAGGAGGGACGTACCATAGCCATATCTTGAGATTATAATAGCAAAATTATATAATAATAATATAACACTATTGTCGCGTGACCAACTCGAACAAAAGCGAAATCTGCATCTGGAGCTTTCCCAGCTTCACGCAAAATTCCTGATCATGCAGATATGAATTGATTGGATTCAGTTCGTGAAATTTTGCCGTAACTTTAAATGTGGACACACTTTTTTCTTGCAACCAGCTCAAACATAAGCTTCCGTTTCAGTTAACATTTTCAGCCTTACATGAAACTTTTGATTGTGCGAATGTGAAATTATTGGATTTTTCTCACAAAATTTTGCCGCAACTGTCTGTAAATATGGCCGCACCTTAAAGGGATTATAGTTCAATCTTTAATTAAAATTGTCATTAATTACTCACCCTCATGTCGTTCCAAACCCGTAAGACTTTCGTTCATCTTCAAAATTTAAAATAGTCCAAGTGACATCAGTGGTTCAACCACAATGTTATGAAGCTACGAGAATACTTTTTGTGCGCAATGAAAACAAAAATAACTTTATTCAACAATTTCTTCTCTTCTGTGTCAGACTTTGACGTGCGTTAACGACAGTACCATGACGCAAGATAAATGAAGGACTTACGGGTTTGGAACAACATGAGGATGAGTAATTAATGACAGAATTTAAATTTTTTTGTGTGAACTATCCCTTTAAGACACATTCATTGGTTAAAAAAACATGAGGGTGAGCACAGCCAAATGGAAAAGAGCACAGGGTCTTGTGAAGACTTTTTAAAAGTTGAACTTCTTGAATGCGTGAGATGCGACAGAACAGTCAAAGACTTGTCTAGTGCATGTCTACATAGAAAAACAATTAAAAGCAGTGCATTTGAACACAAAAACACCTTCTGTGGGAAACAACCCTTACAAGTCTTTACAGTGTTAAATCTAAGAAAACCTCAGTCCACGGTGAGCCTGTTGTCAAAGAACATCACATACTACAGCATCCAAACCACCTCGTCTGCTGCAGCGAGACAAAGTGCTGCACCTCACAGTTTTTCATCACTGCCATGTCACTCTACACTGGAACCACAGTGACGCCCGACGAGAGCTGACAGTGTTGCCAGACAATAGGGGCGTGGGTGCCTCTAAAGGATGTATCCAGCGTGCCAGAATCTGCCCCTTTTCTCGCCCCGCTGCATCCTCTCATCTGTGCAACGGATGCTTTTACTAGTGGAACAGAGTGACTTGAGAGCAGCTAGTCATTTATAATGCCCACATTGCATGTCTGGGGCCTCAGAGGCAAAGGATGTGGGCAGAACTGTACGGGTGCGTACTCAATGCCTGACCTCTATTTTCACAGAGCCATGCAGTGATAGACTGCTTAGCACTGCCTGCTGGGCTGCGTCTGCTTCCATTTCAGTTCAAACAAAGGATTTTTTGTGTATATATGTATGTATATAATACACATTATTTTAGAATACTCTAAGACATTAAAAATATTGATCACAAAGAAAACTATAAAACAAATATAGTACAAAATGGCTTTGTTTAGATTTTTTTCAATGTTTTAAAAGCCATTTTATGTTAATGGATTGTGCTGTAAACCTAAAAAAGGAATGCTGCTGTGCTGCCACCTACTGGCCGTATATGGTAAATGTAGAGGATTGGTGTTGTCATTTTAATGTTTGATTCTCTGTTTTAGGAGACTGCAGATTACTCTAATGTCCAAGAGCTGAAGTATTTAGACATGGTTATATGCGAGACTCTCAGACTCTACCCACCAGCGTTCAGGTACGACAGCTATTACTTCATAACCGGTTCAATCTAGGGCTGTAGTAGTCGAGTCCGGTCTTTTTTCTGTGAGGTAGCTCTGCTACTAAATTTATTTTTAAAAAAATGGCTATCCTTGTACAGCTATGATCAGCTGTTTCTCCGTCTTAGCTTAGCTTTCAATTTTGTTTCGGGAAAGGATGAAGCTGATTGGTTGATTCTTGTCACATGACCCGCGGTGCACTTGCTGTGTTTTGAAAAGTTTAGATGTTTCTAATTTAATTTTCTACCTGTTAGATTGTGTTTTATTAACGTCTACACCTACTTCCTTCTACAGCATTTATTAATATTAGCTAACTTTAATTTCAGCATTCACTAATGCATTATTCAAATGACAAGTTGTGTTTGTTAACATTAATGCAATCACATGCAAAGAACCACAAGCATGCAAGAATATTAATTACACTGTTACGGCTCTTACACATTTCTATGCTTTAATTACTTGGAAACACATCTATTAGAAATAAAGCAAAATGGTTTTGGGTGTTAGACTGCATTGCACTTTTTCCCCAGAGTGAATCTTGGGTTTTGTGTATATCGTCACAGGGTTGCACGGGATGTTGATCAAGACACTATGGTGAACGGCCAGCTTCTGCCTAAAGGATCATCTCTGGAAATACCTGCAGGTTACCTTCACTATAACCCAGAGCACTGGACCGAACCTGAGAAATTCATCCCGGAGAGGTAAACTGTCTTTCAGTCAGGTTTTTCAAAGCAGAACAGTTTCAGTAGATCATGATTCTAGTATGGTTATCATATGGTTAATAATTTTCTATGAGCTAGTCAAATTCAGTGATATACACTGCTCAAAAAAATTAAAGGAACACTTTGAAAACACATCAGATCTCAAATCTCATGCTGGATATCTATACTGATATGGACTGGGTAATGTGTTAGGAACGAAAAGATGCCACATCGTTTGATGGAAATGAAAATGATCAACCTACAGAGGGCTGAATTCAAAGACACCCCAAAAATCAAAACGAAAAAAATTATGCAGCAGGCTAGTCCATTTTGCTGAAATTTCATTGCAGCAACTCAAAATGGTACTCAGTAGTTTGCATGGTCCCCACGTGCTTGTATGCGTGCCTGACATTGTCGGGGCATGCTCGTAATGAGACAACGGATGGTGTCCTGGGGTATTTCCTCCCAGATCTGGACCAGGGCATCACTGAGCTCCTGGACAGTCTGAGGTGCAACCTGGCGGTGTCGGATGGACCGAAACATAATGTCCCAGAGGTTTCTATTGGATTTAGGTCAGGCGAGCGTGGGGGCCATTCAATGGTATCAATTCCTTCATCCTCCAGGAACTTCCTGCATACTTTTGCCACATGAGGCTGGGCATTGTCACTCCCTGTGCAACCTCTGTAGGGTCCAGGTATCGCCTCGTGCTACCAGTAGTGACACTGACCCTAGCCAAATGCAAAACTAGTGAAAAACAGTCAGAAAAGAGGAGTAGGGAAAAAAATGTCAGTGGCCTCCACCTGTAAAACCATTCCTGTTTTGGGGGTTGTTTCATTGTTGCCCATCTAGTGCTCCTGTTGTTCATTTCATTAACACAAAAGCAGCTGAAACTGATTAACAATCCCCTCTACTATTTAACTGACCAGATCAATATCCCAGGAGTTTAATTGACTTGATGCTATACTCTAAACTAAACTAAAGTGTTCCTTTAATTTTTTTTTAGCAGTGTATACTGTATGTGATACAGCAAATCAGCCTATTAGATTGATTTCTGAAGGATCATGTAAGACTGGAGTAATGGCTCCTGAAAATTCAGCTTTGGAATAAATTACATATTAAAATAGGAAACAGTTATTTTAAATTGTAATATTATTTCACAATATTACTTTTTTGGATGCATTTTAAATACATGTTATTTGATGATGAGCATAATGTTATCAAAAGCATTGAAAATATCATGCTGACCTTGAACTTTTGAATTCTGTGTATCTCAGAGAATATCTTCTAGTTATTTCAAATCTACTCTGTGGATGTTCTGTTGATATTTTTTAACAAGCTGTAGACAGATCTTTGTCCGTTTTGTTTGCATGCCTCCCGTGTGATATGCTCACAATGAACTTTGTCTCAGGTTCACTCCAGAAGCCAAGGCCAGCCGGCACCCGTTTGTGTATCTGCCGTTTGGAGCGGGGCCACGCAGCTGTGTGGGCATGAGATTGGCCCAGCTGGAGATTAAAATGGCTCTGCTTCACATATTCAGACGGTTTGACATGATGGCTTGCGAGGACACTGAGGTTTGTTAGTGTTACACTGAAAAACTGCAGCTGTAGTATGCATGAAGAGTCTGTTTTCCACATATGTGAAAGTTTCCTGAGATATGGTCTATATTTTCTATTTATGTCACACAGGTTCCTCTGGAGTCGCACACCACCCTCGGACCCAAGAATGGTATTTTGGTCAAAATCATCAATAGGGAGAATTTTGAGTCCTGAAATCTAAACTCTTATTCTAGAATCACCTGACGACTAAATCATATGCATCTGTGCTACTCATGAAGTCGCACACCACCCTCGGACCCAAGAATGGTATTTTGGTCAAAATCATCAATAGGGAGAATTTTGAGGATGAGTCCTGAAATCTAAACTCTTATTCTAGAATCACCTGACGACTAAATCATATGCATCTGTGCTACTCATTTAAATTAAATGCAATTCAACACTATTAATTTACAACTAAGGCACAGATGTACACAGAGCAATGCATCACACAGTACATAATGTGGATATTATTCTAGTGAACACTATCAGCCTTTACATTTCTCATCTCAGATCAGCAACATAAGAGTGATCATTACTTACTCATTACTGTCATTAGCATCAACAGCACATTTGCACATTTTGTTACTAAAGCCAATGAAATGTAAGTCCCTTAAATGTAAATACAACAAATTATATGGAAGAAAATTTTTGATTTAGATGTAAATGATTTGATAGAAGGAACTGGGATTGGACACGTCTTGCCTTATTGCCAGCGAGATATTTGAACTTCTGATGATTATGCTGTTATTTGACATATTTTACATTACATTAAGCCGCAATGAAGTTCCAGAATGATGTGATTTTTAAGGTTTGGGTGTACAGATTGTGCTGCAATGTGATTGTTTACTCAGGGTATGAACTGTATAAACTCTAAATGATTTGAAATCAAAAGTATTACTTAATAAATGGTCTATCAGTCAGAATATATGTAGTTATCTTCAATTATACATTTCATTTAATATCAAGCATCTTAGATTAACACATCAAAGGAATGTATAAATGTTATGATTTCTGGAGCTTTAAACCACAGAGCTTTTAGAGGTTTGATTAACAGAAGAACAACTCTTTGAGAGCTAGTCTTGGTAAATAAAAATCTAGCGTAGCGTTAGTTCTGACAGGTCACGTTAGTCAAGCTCGCATCAGCTGACTCTCAGCTGATCCCCATCAACCTATGGGAATACAACACCTTTCTAAGCATTCATATATAAGGTCCCTCAGTATTATCAGCAGTTTTCGCATTGCTCAATAGCTAATTACCCTCCTCCATCCCTAGCTCCTCCTCTGTCAGTCAGGATTCAGCCTTCTGATTCTCCTTTGAATCAGACTAATTCTAAAATGTGTACATAACATTATTGAACTTTAAAGATATCTGCAATACATTTATGTTGGTTCTGTTCTGTTTACCCTGGGGGAGGCGGGTTATCGCTGCTCTCCCTGCTCTCATCCATGCTAGGCTGCATGGATGCGCAGGGAGTTCTTGCCCAGAACAGAACCATACCGCCAATCCAAACTGTAATTTGCTAATTGTCAATCATCTTTGACGATAGTGGTCCTGACAGAACCAATTTACTGTAAAAAAAAAGGACAGTTCTTTCTTGGCCAGAAAAGCCTTGTCTTGTCACAAGATCCGTTTTCCAAGACTTCACTTCTCAGTTTAACCACTAGAGGTCACAGTGACTAGAGAATTTACAATATCTGTGATTTCCTGGTTAATGTCCTGCTTCCTTTTGCCTGTGTCTTAATCTGTGATATAGTGAATAGCTGTGCTGTACTTTGCATATCAGCCTTTTCTCAAAGGTCCAGGAATGTGACGGGTGAAAACGGTAAGCAAAAGTTCCAAGTCAAATACCAGCTGAAAGACTGATATGTATTTAAAGGGATAGTTCACCCAGAAACATTTATTTTTATATACTTAGCCCAAACACAAAAGGTGGATGTCTTTATGCAACATAGAACTGGTCCATACGACTATTACACTATATTTCAAGCTCTCAGAGTCTGAACGTAGATGATAACTTTTTGTGAAAAATAGACTGACCGATATTTAAGGTGTAGACATCCACCCTAGTTTTTCTTAGCAAATTCATGAGAGAAGTAGCCATTTTTGTTTTGTTGATTATTGTTTTTTATCGACTGATCTTATTATTATTATTGTAAAAAATAAAAGGTTTTTTTTTTTTTAATTGAAGTTGAAGTTTAACTCACTATTGACTTGATCCAACCTCACCTGTTTCTGTTAAAATAATTTATTTTCTTTTTTTTACAATAATGAAAATAATATGTTTGTAACAGTATCAGTACTTTAATTCCATCCACCTCATTCAACAACATGAATTACATAAAAATCGAAATGGGCATGAGTAATGCTCAGTATTCATACAACTGTAACTAAATCATTTACGTTTCATACTGTGTTTTTATCTAGTGCAATAAAATTGATTATTTATTGATTGATAGTTAGTGGTAAGCTTTTGGCTATACAATTGATTAGGAATTTCTTATAGCCAACAAGGAAATACAATCACTGCAGTTAATACATAAAGACCTCTACATAAAATCCTGCTATTTTGTATTTACCATTTTTACTACACAGTGGAGTGTCACGGAGGATTTATTAGTCAAATTAATTATGATAAAACACAGTTACCCATTACGTAATCCCTACAACTTTTACTTAAAAGAAGATGCCCAAGAGTTGTATATTTTGGTTATGTTCAGTGATGTTAACATAAATCGTCTGTGTAACAGGACTTTCAAGAAATATGTAGACAAGGATACCTTTACTATACAAATTAAGAGTATTCAATAATGTACTCAGGATAGATCTGGAATTTCTCAAACACAACAAAAATGGCTGGGTTAGTCTCACTGTCAACACAGCTGTCATAAAAGCTTTGAGTGTTGGGTTTCTGTGGAGGACAGACTAAAGTATTGTTACCCCTTGTGAAGTTTCCCACCAGCACCAGTGCCACGAACATCTTCTTGGTCTTGCCGTTCCTGGATTTTGCATATCTGTCAGAGTATGAAGCATCTCTGGCAAAATAGCTGCCTGTAAACAAACAAACAAAAAAAAACACATTAAAAAATGTCCAATGTTTGGGAAAGCATTCGAAAATAACTCTTTGATTATAGGCTACAAAACAAGAACTGTTATACATATATGTAAATACCTTTCCCATAAAGTGTCCCGTGACTTCCACAGATCCTCCAGTCAAAGTTTTGCTCACAAATTGCTGCTATGAGAGACTCATCTGTACCATGGAAAAGGTAACGCTGGTCAACTGCACTCCCTCCATTTCTCTTATTCATCTGTTCTTTTTGCCTAGGAAAAAACATGGTATAATGGATTAATCAGGTCAATAAATAGAGTGTACCATATTGAAAATACTACTAATAATTATCTGCTAAAAAATGACATTTATTAATAAGTATACATTATACAAAGTGTATTTATGTATCAAATGTATTTAAACCAGACTTATAAATACTACTATTAAAAAATACATTATTTTATGTTTGCATAATAAATACATTTTATATAATGTATTTATAATTAAATATAAATATTCATATTAAATGTTATTACATTCATAATAATGTCACAAAAAAGCAATTTTTTAAATTTACTTTCTCATCACACATAGTTAATGTGCTGAACTACATCTGTGTGATCTTGAGAAGAACTGACTTCATACACCCACCAGAATGGCTCAGAAAAGTCAAGTTAGTTCTGACAAAAGCTCTAGCATCATTTGTTTGAAGATCAAAAAGATACATAGTATAGCTGAAGTACTGTCTGTAATGGCCTTGTGCAAATAAACTTTCTTCCAGTAAAGTCATGCAGTTGTTGTTTTTCTAGTAGTGAAATATGAACAAACGTACCACTGAAAGACCCTCCAGAGAGAGAGGTTCTGCACTCTTTCAATGCTGTGAATGATGCTTCTGGGTAGTGTTCTACTAAACATTGAGCTCACCCTTTGGTATTCCTTGGAAGAGCTTTGTAGAGGAACAGTCTGAGGAGAGTCAGGAAACAAACTGGTTTAGTTTCAGAAATTCAGTACTGTTATGGTACAGATGACTTGGTATCTGATGCTTTCCAACAAGCGTATAAACTTTGTGATGTTCCTCATTTGTAAGTCGCTTTGGATAAACTGCTAAACAGTAAGAGTAGAAGTGTTGATCTTCATCTATAACCCTAAGTACAGTACAGAATTGATTTCCAAAGTGCTTAATAACTATTTGACCTCCCTGTACTCAGTGTCATTGGAATATGTACCTTGTAGGTGAAGTTATCAAGAGCTCCTTTGTCCCAGTAAGGTGGAACTTCCACAGAAGAAGATGCTGAGCTGTCTGGAGACTCACTTCTAATTAAAACACAATACACTAAAGTGCACTGAACAACTAATAAATCCTGTTTAATATGTGTGCATGTAATGGACAAATGGTACAGTATATCATACCCCTTGATTTTGCTCTTGACATCTTGGGCAGAAACAAAACGTGGTCTCCTTCTAATGTCTCTTTCAGTTTTGTACTTCAGATTTTGCTGGCACATCTCTGAAAATGATTCGCCATTATGTGCTTTTGTTTTTTTTTACATTGTTTTTTTCTATTTAGCTTCAATTTATTTTTATTTTAGTTTTAATAATAAAAAAAAAACTCAAATTATTTAGTTTAATGTTGCAAAAGCAACATTTCTAATGTTCATTTAAGTTTTTCATCTTCTATATCACGAAAGAAATAAAATTGTTTTAGTTAACAGTAATAACACTTAAGTACCTTTAAATTTGAGGATGTATTGATGGCTCTCTGAAGTGAATGAGATTTCCTTTTCATTGTCAGCCAGGTACTGTTTCTCAAGATCTTCTGAAGTGACTGACGCCACGAGTTTAGAATCTTCCTGAAACTAACAATAGAAATGTAGTTAAAAGCTAACTGATTTTGGTATAATATATTGACAAATAATTGCTATTCTACGTCATGTTAAATGTAACATCACAGATGATTTTTCAAACTCAGGTTCTAGAATTGCTTCTGAGAGGTATTATGTTGAAAATGTGTCACTGACCCCTTTGCCATACTCTGTCCAACCTCCTTTGTCATTCCTCCAGTACCAGATCCATTCAGTGGTCAGAATGAAGTGAGGGGGTTTAGTAACAGAAGACACTGTGGACAGCCGACGCACTTCTGACACTCCACATGTCATTGACATAAAGTTAACCACTACTTGGTGCCCTGTGCTGCTCTTAATAATACTGTAACATGGAGAACACAACAGGAGTGGAAAACGGCGTTAAAAAGGCAAGACAAGCCACTATAAAATTACTGGCCACTTCAGATACCCCTTAATAATAAAGTAACATTTTGCAAATAAAGATACGAATACAAAAAGTTTAAAATCATGTACACTCACATCACATCAATAACCTAATAAAAGCATTTTAATTTACATATTGAGATCACATGACCAGCTGAATACGACTATTTTTTTCCCAGTAACTGTTCCTCTTATTGGACACTTGCTATCACAGAATTGATTAATCACAGCTAACAGTATATTTCTGCAGTGGCATCGGTAACTGGGATGTGATGGAATGATAGATTTGCAATATGAATGCTATCTGAAAACCCATTAAAATACCACTGAGTATATATATATATATATATATGAGTATTTATACCACAAAATATTAGCTGGACTGCAGTACGCCTTCTCGAACTCCTCTTCATTTGCCAAGTCTCCCCACGTAATCCCATCCTTCTGTAATATCTGCCATTTATAGGGTAGATGGTGGTGAAAACGGGCACACTTGTCTAGAGGAACATAAATAATGGGATGGTAAAGAAAACACACTTAAACAAATATTTCTTGCTTAACTTAAAGGGGTTCTCAACCATTGTTGGTCGCATTTTTAGATACCATAGTTATTGTGCTTCCATGCCCTCCTGTAACAGAATTAAGCTGTGTTATTTTCGTACAATTGATATGCTATTGTAGTTTTATTCATATTTTGAATTTGATTCTATATTTTCACTTTAATTTGAATAAAAATGAATTATTTTATCTAATAATTTTAGCTGAAGTAAAATAAATGCACGTTTTATTTTATTTAATTTCAAGTCACATATTTTACATTGAAAATGGTAGCAGCTGTTTTGGGGCTCTCAATGATACTTCTTCATATTTACCACTTGTGAGTTCACCTTTCCATCCAGGTCCCATTTCAGCGTACATTTCAGATATATTTGGTAAGTTATTACTTTTGGGGAACATTTGCCTTCATTAGACAGAACAGTGAGCGAGGAGGACAGGAAGTAAGTAGAGAGAGGGGAACAGAATCAGGAAAAGACCTTCAAACTCAGGTTGACTGCTGTACCATATTTTAAAGCACTAGTGTATTTCATGTATTTTAAGCACAAAATAACCTGTATAATTTATATATAGACTATAAAACTATAAAATTAGGCTTACAGCATAGTTTGTTACTGTTGACTAATATCTTTTTTTTAAATACACCATACATGCATTTTCTATTATGAATCACAAGGTTGAGAACCTCTTGTTTGCGATTTGCATGAAGGATATGTGTTTATTCAATGACATCACCTTTGAAACTACATCCAGTGCGTATGAAAAAGAGACAGATTTCATTGTGATCCGCTTCTCTGATGGAGCTACTTGATTTGTGTCTGGTGCGTCCTTTCACTGCAGGTAGAGCTACTGAATGAAAAGAGAGGATAAAAACAAAACAAGCACAGCAGCGATCTACAGTTATTTTGTTCAGTGCAAAATAACGTGCTAAATTACAAAACAAACTGAATCAGTTCCTCTTTTTCTTTCATTCACCTGTCTTACTCTTCTTGAAAGCTGAAGAAGCAATCAGTAACTTGGTCTTGTAAAGCCTGTGGAGTTTTCGCATGTTTTCTGGACTGAGTCCTCGGGCGTTCAGGATTTTCTGAGCATTTGCATCGAAGCAGTGGGCCCTTTTGCAAGCTGCTCCAAACTTACAGTCGTCCTGCAGGAAGTGCAGGCAGATGTGCAGGTTGGTACAGGATGTCTTATATTTACAGCTGCCGTATTCGCCATTTCCCTTGTTGTAGTGGGAGCACACCTAGACAGTAGACACATCACAACGTCAGGAGTCACACATTGAGTATAATGTACAAATTACATTACACACTATAAGAAGGTTATTATATTAAAGGAATAGTTCACCCAAAAATACTTGGGTGAACCATTTCTTTAAAAATTCAAATAATTGACACAGGTTGCAGAAATGGTTAAACACACAAAAAGTCTGAGCAGCTTCTGCAAATACTTACCTTCTTATGCAGAGTGAGACATGCTTATGTGGGTGAAGAGTTAATGTTTATACAATCTAGATGTTTTAAAGTCAGCTTCAGAGTCTGACATGACTTTCCAAGAGTCATTGGAATGAATCATGAGATAACTAGCAAACCTGTTTAATAGATATTGACCTCTGGAAGTAACGAGGGGTCGTTCTGAAGCAGAAGTTGAAACAACTCTCCATGCGCAAGGCCATAAAGATCATGTTTCTCCAGGAGGTCAGAATTATGCGCTGATGTCAAGTCATGGGAATTTTTGCATTTTGTCCTACGAATGACAAATAATAAAAATTAAATAGATTTAATTGTATGTTCTATCATACACAGATCATAGAATCATCCATGTATCAAATGTAGAGTTTTTGTATAATTGTGTCATTTTCAACAAGCTGTAATTGTGTCCCACTAAGCAAACATTGTGTAAATATTAATTATTAACGGAGTACATTTAGTATGTACACTGTAATACAATTATTGCTGGCACCTATTCTGACTTTACTAGTTCTTAAACTAAATATTAGTACCTATTTATGAGACAAGTGTTGATGCTGGTAACATTTCTCATCATACTAGCTGCAAATGCCCTTTTGCTCATTATATGTAATAACTAATTAAATGGCTAGTCGAGTCATAGTTTAATTTAAAATCTTTCTAGTAAGACTAAAATGTTACTAGTAACACCCTAAGTACTAGCGTGTACTAAGAAAACTGGAATACATCCGAGTACATTTTTGAGTCGCTACAAGCTACTAAGTGAATAACTTAAAAGTATAAATATGCAGAAATTGTCTTTCTTTGTTTTTTTTTGGTGAAAAATGTATAAAAATATGCTCATTTTCATAAAAATATCCAGAATTTAATGTGAATAAAATAAAAATCACCAAAAAATTATTAAAAAAAACCTACATAAAAATTAGAAACAAAATTATAAAAATGGAGCAATATAAGCTTTCTCGACAAAAAATAAAATTAGTGTCATTTTTGGACTTCGGGTCATTTTGACCCATGAGGGACACTTTTGTTATAGGTGCGGGAGGGACGGATGAGGGTTAACTCAACGGGTCAGAGTTTTAAAATATTTTTTTTAAATCGAGTGTTGATCGTTATGGTATGAGACTTTGTTACATTTGTCACACTTAAACCGGAAACACATGAAAAAAAATTTAGTGAATTCGAGCAGTTTATGTGGGTGCTATAAAAAAAAGTATCATTTATGTGAAAAAAGGGTCATTTTGACCCGCCACTGGAAAAGCATGGAATTTATGAAAAAAATGCGGATTTTTAATTTTTTTTATTTTGTCACAATTGAACATGGAGCACACAAAAAATTTTTAGTCGATTCGAGGATTCTATGTGGGTGTAATAAAAGTATTATACCCACAAGTATTACCGGTACATTCATTTTGACCCGGTCATAGGAATGAATGGAATGTCCAGAAAAAAAACTGCATTTTTTAAATTTATTTGATTTTTTTTTTACTATATTAAATCTGACACAATTCAGAAAAGATGCATACCCAAACAAAGGGCTGAGACTGCAGAATGTCCCCAATGCACAAAAAACTCACATACCCACACACACTACCATTGAAAGACATTTCGATTTTTTTTTTTTTTACTTAACAGTTAAATTTGAGTGATGGGGTGGAGACCAATGAGTTTATATCATATTTATATTGTTACATTTATCTTTTATCTTTATTACATATTTATGAAACTGTATGAATATGCATGTGCTTGGATTAAAATTCAGTATCAATTAAACAATTTTTTTTTTTACAAAATATAGGTTTTTTTTATGTTTTGATATATATATATCTGAAAGCCTTGAGATATATCTGAAAGTTTAATGAAGCCTCAAGTTGGTGTAGTTTTAAAGATTTCACTTGTGACTCATTTAAGAATCTCCATAGGATTCAATAGGCCCCTCTAATGGCTGTAATCATCTGGTGGGGAAAAAGTCATTTGGCATCAGAGACAGGTCCTGATGGATCATCATGTTTAATGAATAAGTTACTAGTGAAACTGAAATAGTCACCAGCAACTAATGGAATACTAAAATTCAGTGACAAAATTGGCAATGTCATAACTAACAATGGTCGTCAGGTTGTCACTTGGAACAGTGGTAATATTCCACTAGTTAAAGTCGCTACTGAATCTCTTACTAGTAAACAAACAAATAAACAAGGCCTAGTACTAACACAAACACAAAAGCTAGATAGTTTTAAGGAATACATGTCAAAAAAAGTCTTCCAATACCTTATTGTCTTTAATTAAATGCTAAATGACAGTCTTCCATATTATTTATAACAACTGGCCTAAAATGGAACTCAAAGTTTACTTACCCAAATCTGCAATTTCCACACACAAAGTACCTGCACAGGTGTAGGTCTTCACACCCGGAACACTTGTCATGTTTACACAGTCGCAGTGAGGTTTTGGCTAAGATCAGACTGTCGCTATCTGGTATGGAGCTTCTGGGATTCGAGTCTTCATCCTGAACTATAACAAACCTCTGGTGATCATCGAGCACCTGAGAGAGAATCTGATCCGCCACCGTGATACTCTGCCGCAAATCCCGCTCGACTTTACCATAGTCCGTGCAGCCCTCATGTTTGCAGATAAAGGTGAATATGTGTCTAGAGACGATGTTCATTTTCGTAGATGCCGTCAACGACAGTAAGTCGTTTTCACTTTTCTTGAGTTTAGCATAAAAAAAAAGTCTTCCAATACCTTATTGTCTTTAATTAAATGCTAAATGACAGTCTTCCATATTATTTATAACAACTGGCCTAAAATGAAACTCAAAGTTTACTTACCCAAATCTGCAATTTCCACACACAAAGTACCTGCACAGGTGTAGGTCTTCACACCCGGAACACTTGTCATGTTTACACAGTCGCAGTGAGGTTTTGGCTAAGATCAGACTGTCGCTATCTGGTATGGAGCTTCTGGGATTCGAGTCTTCATCCTGAACTATAACAAACCTCTGGTGATCATCGAGCACCTGAGAGAGAATCTGATCCGCCACCGTGATACTCTGCCGCAAATCCCGCTCGACTTTACCATAGTCCGTGCAGCCCTCATGTTTGCAGATAAAGGTGAATATGTGTCTAGAGACGATGTTCATTTTCGTAGATGCCGTCAACGACAGTAAGTCGTTTTCACTTTTCTTGAGTTTAGCCGATGGTTTGGGGCATTTAAACGGAAACGAAAGCGAAACTGATGCTGGTCTTTGGCGCCCTCTCCTGCCTGCATCTCCAGGAAACATACAATAGAATACACCACCATGGCAGCCGACTGCGTTAAAATGCAGCTATAGTTGCTACAACTGTAACTTTATTTTTTGTTTTGTTTTTTTTAAATACCCTTGACCGTATCTCACAGCCTCTTTCATTTCACATAATAATAAAAATAAAAATAAAAAAAAACATCAAAATAGTTGCCACCATCCATATACTGAGAAATTGAATGGGGTGAAGTAAGGGTCAGAACTCCCAAAGGAATTCTGGGAGAAAAAGCACCTCATTACTTTCATTGCGGTGAAATTGTCATTACAAACCCAGACTGGGAATTCATGAAGTTGCTGTCTTTGTTTTTACATCTCAAGCTACAGAGAAAGCATCACATGGTGAAGACTTCATCATCTCATCACATACAATCTTACATTTCTCAAAACAACAGGGTCTGAGGAGGAGACACAAGCCAACACCTTAGTGAACTGACCAAACTATATTCTTTATTAGAAAGACGGCACAGTCCCCCAAGAGCTCTACAACTTGTTAGGATGTTACATGCCAAATATACAGTCTCACATAAAAGTGCAATGTCACGATGGATAAGCAGTATCTTTATTATTTGATCATTCTTACAACTTAATAAACAGAACAACGTTAGTAATCATTTATTTACCGTAATCCCTAGTAACTCATTATACTGGATCTGAAATAAGAATGCCACAGCACAGAGGACGTTTGGATGAAGTTCCTCTAAAACAGTTTTTAAAGGCACTTTCACAAGTACATAGTACAGAGATGTACATGGACACACTGATATAACAGCAATTAAGTACAGAGATTCTGCTACTGTGTGTAGTTTTGCAGGGAGAACATTTTCAAGGCTTACATGTAATGTACACTCTTAAAAAAATCAAAGAAAATAAAAAATGTGTAATATCGTTCAATATAAATCTTTAGTAGGTTTCTTATTACATGTTTCAAAACAGGCATTGCTTTTAATTTTCTTGAAGTTACGTACAGTTTGTCCCCTTTGTTCAATGATAGACCATTTCGTAACATCACCCACACACATTTCATAGCATATCCTACTTAAATATAAATAAACTGTTGTATAATTATCAGTGAATACAGTACAAATACACGCGCACACACACGCTAAGCTATTGTCAAACTGTCATAATAATGTGAATGTCAATGCACAGATAACGTCAGATTGATATACTGTATACGAAATCCCAGATCTTTAATTTTGGAGTGCAAATACACGGGAGTGACTGATGCTGTACAACTCTTTATCTTTGGGTACCTTGCGTGACTGACTTAATTTGGGTGCGGTGCTGTCTGTGACATTTTTACGAAGGGTTAATGGGCCTCAAGCACACATAAGAAACAGCACTATCCCACGAAAGCACTGCAGTAACAGTCTCTGAGTCCATGGCTATTGGCATCATTCCCTTGTTTGGTGAACCAACAAGAAATATTGCCTCATCAGTTTCTAGAAAAGTACTTGCATATGACAACTAACAGGATTCTCGTTCATGCTTACAGGATAGAACCAAGCCGAGCGTTTTAGACAGCTAAGCTGAAAAGGAAAAGATTCTTGTTGCCTATCCGCATCGATCTCTAAGCAGCGCTTGAACTTTACTTTTTTGGCAGCTAGACTTGACTATTCACAGATTACATCTAATTAAGCATATAGATACTACAAAAATATTGTTTATAGAGAGCAGTTGGTTTCTGGGCGAAAGTAATGAACGTAAAGACCAAAAAAAAAAAAAAAAAAAGGTTTAGTGGATGTACATTTCTATACACAATATATATTTCTAAATAACAAATCAAGAAAGCAAACTAGATAAATGTTTCTTCAACATAAGCGGATGTGGTTTACGCAAACTCCCTGGGCATATATTCAAATATTACTATCAAAAATATAATATTCAAAGTAAAGCCTTGCTGATACAACTTTAATGTTAACATCGACAGCCAATCAGGACGGGCAGAAGATGTGACATCACATGCCCTTATGTGGCAGTGCGTTTCCAACGTCAACATTCCACAAAGAGTCCAGACTAGAAATCACTCTGAGATTTAAAGAGACACATTTCCCACAATCCTAATGCTGTAAACAGAGAAACCAAAGACCCTGCTTAGTTTCTGTATTATTCACATTTAGCAGTTTTGCTAGTGGATGTAAACTACTGATATAGAAAAAGTCACCCTAACAACATACCGTAGGAAGCTGTAGTGATTTGTTGCTTTCTTTAATATCATTGTCACAACTCCTTAATCCATTCACACAGAGTATTGCGGGAAAAAAATAAGGTGTCAGACAAGCATGCAAACAGTATTTGAAAACAAATAAACTGCTTTCCGTTAGTTGCAGGTGTCTAGAATATCTAAAAATGTTCGTTGGAATCGACTAAACAGGGAGAAAATGTAACTTTCTGAAATAGTAAACACCTGTTTAACTAACTCTACTCTTCCTCAGAACCATGCTTAGTGACCGATGTTATTCTAGTTTATTAATAATCCCTTTAATAGTGTTGGAATTGTATACACTAACTACCATCACCTCATTAACCACAGTAACGTATTTCTAGTATCTTTAGTTATCTATATTTGCTTTAGTCCACTCTCTGAATGAACCACACGTCACCATGTTCATTGGCAATAAATTCCACTATAAATCTGGCTCTGACAGCAGCAGTCCTCTTTGTCCCTAAACGTTTCGCCCACAAGGAATCACATGGTGCAGGATTTGTCCAGTGGATCCTGTGGAGGAGCCACCGGATGCTGTGCCGCTCCCGCCTTGGGTATGGCCACCATGGGTTTGGGCCGCAGGGCGGGGGGCTTGAGCTGCACCCCAATGCGTGGGGCCACGGCGGGCTTGAAGGTGCTCATGGTATCACTGGAGGAGCTGGTGCTGCGGCGCATGGGCGGCTCCGTGACGGCGGGCCGCAGCAGGAGACCGTGGAGTTGGCTCAGAGACTCGGTGGAGCTGGCCGGTGTGGGAGCGTTCTTCATCTGCTCCAGGGTGTCCAGCACCACGTCAGGGGCGTGTTTCGCAGAACTCTGCCGTTCAAGCTCCTTCAGCTCATTTAGAGCAGTGTTCATCGTCTCCTCTATGTCCTACAAGAAAGAGACAGAGAAGTGTAGGTGGTCAGAATTATAACAATAAACATCAAACAAATGGCAATACAAGCAGACAACATGATGAATCACGTCTACTGAGATCAAATATGTGTTCATGAAATGGTCAGATTATTAGTATTAAACAAAGCTGATGTATAAGTGAAACAATGCATGAGACGGTTATTAAAGAGACACTGAAAATGTGAAACCAGTAGGGAGTTATTAAAGTATTTTTTTTGAGGGGGAGGGCTAGATAGGAACTCAATAAAACCATCTTTTGAAATATTTGAATTATGAAAATAGGCCTTATTCATGAAACACAAGCCAAATTAATTTGTGTGAAGTCATTCACACTCCTCATCAAATTTTCAAGAGTTAAAAATAAGTTATTAAAATAAGACAAATGAGTTGAAAAAACAAACAAACAAACAAAACCAAAAACAGCTACAAATTCTTATTTTAAATTTGACAACTTAAAAAATTCATTTTTATTTAATAACCAGGTTTTCCAATGTCTTGAACATTTTTTAATTTTAAAAATGTGATTTTGCTATAAAAAAATTTTTTTAATTAAATAAATAAATAAAAATATAATAAATGTAGGAACGCTTTTAGAATTAATATACATTTGTCTAATTGATCTAGTTTCTAAAATGTTTTACTGGGTAGAAATCGCTCTCTCTTTCAAAAGTATTTTTATTTTATTTTTTAAGTAATCATGAATGACAAAGTCATGTAAATTCACTAGGGAGGCCTCACAAACATAACAAAAATGCCTCACAAAAATGTATTTTCAAAAACATTTTTATGTAAGAACTAAGGGTCTTGGGCCTAGACAAAGTCTAGATCTAAAATAATAATAATAATAGTCAAATATTATAATGTCATGGATATTTCTATAATATATATTTTTTTCAATTATTTTAAAGGGTAGAATTATTTCAATTATTTATACTTGCTCTTTGGCGGTCAAAATATTTGTAAAAATCCTTTTCATGTAAAGTCAATTGTTAAAAAGAATGAGAACCCTGAAGATCATTCAGTTTATGAAACAATCCCAAAATTAACTGCGCTAAAATTATTTCTGTACCTAAAGTTTGAAAACAAGCCTAAATGGTCAGCCTTTAGATACGGTCTTGGCCAACCGGGCGGCTTGGAGTCCTAAAGGGTAAGAATCACTGGCTTACGGAAGATTTGAACTGAATTTTGAGTGATTTATATATTTTCATTGCTTGTGTTTCATGAACGAGCCCCAGTGTGTGAGTGTGTGTTGCAGATACGCATTAGTCATTAGTAACAGGAGGCAGTAACTGACTATGTTACAGGGCTGGGCCTGCTGCGCATGGTGTGAGGGGCGTCGTCGCTCGCCTCCCGCTGACCTGTGCGATGCTCTCTGGATCCAGACTCTTGCCGTGAGGCTCGGAGAAGCTTGTGTACTGGCCTGAAGACGTGGACCTACGGATGGGAGGGCTCTCCATCTTTTTCATGGACTCGTGTCGGCTGATGTTGGTCAGGCTGCCGTGGCCGGTCCGTCTGCGTCTCTCGGGACTGTCCATGGGCATGTATCCTCTTCCTCTCAGCAGGTCCCGCGGACTGTAGTGGCCCATCACTGGGGATCCCAAATCTGGGTTGCCGTGATGGCTCTGGGAGGGGTGGACCAAGCAGTGGGCGTCGGTGGGGCGAGCTGGAGGCTTGCGGGTCGGGGGGACACTTCTCTTCCTGTGCCTGCTAAATAAAGCAGGAAATATGACACGTTAAAGTGTGCAATGAATCTATTTCCATATCTTTTGTGAGAGGTTTGGAGACCATTGCGAATACTGTTAGCTTCACATTAAGTGGTGGATGTAGTTCTGGTCATCACATGCTGCATTTGGCAACATCAAGTGTGCTAACCTTCAGCATTTATGCTTAATTAGCATCAGCGTCATCTCTAGAGTATCTGTGGCAAGACCTACTCTGCATATTCATGACAAGAGGCCTGACAGGAAACAGCATGATGGATTATGACTGTGCATATCACAGTATTAACTAAAAGAGCTTCCTCTGGGAGATGCCTCATGTCAGGATTAAAATATGGAAACCAAAGGGAGTTTTTAAAGGCAAAATATCAATATGAACAGTTTTGCCTCTAACATTATTTATTTATTTTTTGAAGTTAGTATATGTGTTTATCAAGAACACAACAGTGTCAGTGAAGAGCAAAAATCAAAACATGACTAGTAAATGTAATATATCGTTTCCAATCAGGCTATACTTTTGACAAATTATGTGAATATATAGGGGAAATATGCGTGAAAATATTATTTATTTGTGCTTTTTTATATCACACAATAGTTTAGCAAAAAAAGTAACTTCCAAAACATTTAAAGCACAAAATAAATGGAAGATGGTGGAAAGCAATGTTGTTATTGTTAATTAAAACTATAAAAAAATTGATAATTGAAAAAAGCTCAATTAAAAATTTTTTTTTTTTAAATGCATTGAAATAAGTTAGTAAAATTACTAAAACTAATATATATATATATATATATATATATATGAAAATTAGAAATGTTGCCTTGGATAATTTAAGGAAAAACAAATTAAAGCTAAATATAAATATTTAAAAAGCTAATGAAAATAAGCACCACTGGTTTGTATCACTAAGCTTTTCCTTTTCACTCAATACTCCCCAATACACTGAATGTAGGGCTGCATGACTTGGGTAAAAAAAAAATGATATATATAATATATATATATACAGGTGCATCTCAATAAATTAGAATGTT
>NW_015505879.1:522441-522650 GCF_001515645.1 Sinocyclocheilus grahami | reverse complement strand
TACGTAATAAAAGACATATACAGACATAATAAATTCAGACATAACTTAACTAAAATTTAAATAAATAACAAATACAAATGATACAAATCAAATGACAGTAGTTTATTAGTAATCCTAAAATAACACTGCCAAACACACATGAACACACATATTATCATAATTTAAAAAAAAACGTCTAGGTTACTTGTGTAACCCTTGTTCCCTGAAGG
>NW_015505879.1:520759-522431 GCF_001515645.1 Sinocyclocheilus grahami | reverse complement strand
ATATATATATATATATATATATATATATGAAAATTAGAAATGTTGCCTTGGATAATTTAAGGAAAAACAAATTAAAGCTAAATATAAATATTTAAAAAGCTAATGAAAATAAGAAAAGCACATACAATTACTAAAATGTAAAATAAGATTAAAAAAGGAAATATAAAATAAAAGCTAATCCAAAATAGTGATAGTATATTCAAATTCGGCTACTAGCGGAGATGACTAGTTGCTCGTGACAGTTTAGGAAGAATAAAGACAACTAGTCTGTAACTATCCAGTAAGTATGTTTTAAGGCCAAAAGTGCTGAAGTTGAAGAAACACCTATAAATTATCAATTAGTAACATGGAGTATTTCTATCATAACTGTTTAACCATGAGATGCCTCTTAACTTGTACTTAATGAGCTCTTGTAATGCTTGCATAATCATTTTGACAGTCCGTGATGGATGGCAATCAGTAATGTCATGCTAAATTGTGAGTTCATAAATTACATAACTGTGCTGCTGATAATGATCAAAGTAAACCGAAATGAAATGAATGTCAGTGTTATTTCATCTAAAGTATCAGTAGAAGTATTAGTCCAGCAGGGGGCGACCCGCACTACATTAAAACATGAAGCAACTCAATGGTGCACTGCTGCATAATGCAAGACACACATGAAATGAGAGTCAAATCATGGAAACATGGTGAACTGGTGATTTTTAACTGGTGGTTTTTTGGAAAACCATAGAACGACTACAAATGATTCAAATACATACTGAGCAGCATTTAACACTCTGCACAGGTCTGTTATCACACAGCAGTACACCAACACTCACTGCTTATCCAGATATTCTGGCAAACTCAGTGTAAACAAATACTGAGTTTGTGTTTGAGCGCTCACCTCCTCTGTTAGGAATAGTGCTGACATATCTAAGAGAATATTTGTCTTTGGAGATCACCACTTTATGATTTAATTGCCATAATGTCATTGGGTTTACAGTTGCAGAGGAGGCTATCCTCAACTGTGAGAAAGTATGTTTGATAAACGCACTTATGGAAGGAGGAGAACATCTAAATAAAGACAAATGCACTGAAAGATTTAAGAGGCAGGAAACGGAGCAGCACGGCAGTGGGATAGAAAGAAAGAACGAACGGGGGAGAGAGCAAATGAATATGAGGCAAATCAACACAATAAAAATAAAGACTAGATGTAATAAACTTCAAGAAGAAAACCCAAACTGGGACTTCTGGGTATTTCTTTCTTTGTTCTTGTTACGTGTAGGGTATTTGTTTGTCATTTAATTGCTTGTTACTTTAACTGAATTCCCTCCATGTCTTGGAGTGCTTGAAGCGAGGGGAATTCTGGGATGTTTTCGTTCACTCACCTGCTGATGTAGGAATCAGGTAATCTGCTGTCTGCCGGAGATCCGATGTCTCTGCTGGAGCATTTCTCCTCTCCTCCATGTCCACTGCTGGCCTCACTGTCTGCCTTCTGGCTCAGAGTGTCAGAGAAGGTGTCATCCCTGTAAAACAGCAAACAAGCAGTTATTATAACCTATTTACATGCATTAGGCTTAGTTTAATGTTGAATCGCAAACTGTTTCATGACAGACAACAAGAAGAGCTCCAAGTGTCACCAAAACACATTCCAAAATTCAAGTTCACCACTGGTTTGTATCACTAAGCT
>NW_015505879.1:520271-520749 GCF_001515645.1 Sinocyclocheilus grahami | reverse complement strand
GGTTCAGCACAGATGGGTCACTTTTAGAGGCCTGGAAGCAAATTAATCAGTAATCAACTGTTTGTGCTTAGAGTTAGAGGAAATTTCAACAAAGCAGCAACAAAACTGGAAGTTTGTTCATGCAGAATGATCAAAACCAGAAGTTTGTTGTTTTTTTACACTTTTTCGGCTACCTTGGTTCCAGAAGTATTTTCCCATTCATTCAAATCCCATAGAGATATTTAAAAAGTATTTGTTTATGAGTTATAAGTTATGAACAAAACCAACCAGCTATGAGGTGAATCACATCACTACAAACTTTTATTTGAGGCAAAAAGTATTTGAAAATCAGACAAATACAAAGGTACAAGACTGTACACTTAACTTTAATAAGGGAAAGAATTACTACACTCCTACACTCCCATGAATCATTACGAACAATTTAATCAAATTAAAAAAGATGGAGAAATATATAATTATACTTCAAATCAATAATTAT
>NW_015505879.1:511974-518837 GCF_001515645.1 Sinocyclocheilus grahami | reverse complement strand
CACATTCCAAAATTCAAGTTCACCACTGGTTTGTATCACTAAGCTCTTCCTTTTCACTCAATACTCCCCAATACACTGAATGTAGGGCTGCATGACTTGGGTAAAAAAAAAATTATATATATATATATACAGGTGCATCTCAATAAATTAGAATGTTGTGGAAAAGTTCATTTATTTCAGTAATTCAACTCAAATTGTGAAACTCGTGTATTAAATAAATTCAACGCACACAGACTGAAGTAGTTTAAGTCTTTGGTTCTTTTAATTGGGATGATTTTGGCTCACATTTAACAAAAACCCACCAATTCACTATCTCAACAAATATGGTGACATGCCAATCAGCTAATCAACTCAAAACACCTGCAAAGGTTTCCCGAGCCTTCAAAATGGTCTCTCAGTTTGGTTCACTAGGCTACACAATCTTGGGGAAGACTGCTGATCTGACAGTTGTCCAGAAGACAATCATTGACACCCTTCACAAGGAGGGTAAGCCACAAACATTCATTGCCAAAGAAGCTGGCTGTTCACAGAGTGCTGCATCCAAGCATGTTAACAGAAAGTTGAGAGGAAGGAAAAAGTGTGGAAGAAAAAGATGCACAACCAACCGAGAGAACCGCAGCCTTATGAGGATTGGCAAGCAAAATCGATTCAAGAATTTGAGTGAACTTCACAAGGAATGGACTGAGGCTGGGGTCAAGGCATCAAGAGCCACCACACACAGACGTGTCAAGGAATTTGGCTACAGTTGTCATATTCCTCTTGTTAAGCCACTCCTGAACCACAAACAACGTCAGAGGCGTCTTACCTGGGCTAAGGAGAAAAAGAACTGGACTGTTGCCCAGTGGTCCAAAGTCCTCTTTTCAGATGAGAGCAAGTTTTGTATTTCATTTGGAAACCAAGGTCCTAGAGTCTGGAGGAAGGGTGGAGAAGCTCATAGCCCAAGTTGCTTGAAGTCCAGTGTTAAGTTTCCACAGTCTGTGATGATTTGGGGTGCAATGTCATCTGCTGGTGTTGGTCCATTGTGTTTTTTGAAAACCAAAGTCACTGAAATTTTGGAGCACTTCATGCTTCCTTCTGCTGACCAGCTTTTTGAAGATGCTGATTTCATTTTCCAGCAGGATTTGGCACCTGCCCACACTGCCAAAAGCACCAAAAGTTGGTTAAATGACCATGGTGTTGGTGTGCTTGACTGGCCAGCAAACTCACCAGACCTGAACCCCATAGAGAATCTATGGGGTATTGTCAAGAGGAAAATGAGAAACAAGAGACCAAAAAATGCAGATGAGCTGAAGGCCACTGTCAAAGAAACCTGGGCTTCCATACCACCTCAGCAGTGCCACAAACTGATCACCTCCATGCCACGCCGAATTGAGGCAGTAATTAAAGCAAAAGGAGCCCCTACCAAGTATTGAGTACATGTACAGTAAATGAACATACTTTCCAGAAGGCCAACAATTCACTAAAAATGTTTTTTTTATTGGTCTTATGAAGTATTCTAATTGGTTGAGATAGTGAATTGGTGGGTTTTTGTTAAATGTGAGCCAAAATCATCACAATTAAAAGAACCAAAAACTTAAACTACTTCAGTCTGTGTGCATTGAATTTATTTAATACACAAGTTTCACAATTTGAGTTAAACTTTTCCATGACATTCTAATTTATTGAAATGCACCTGTATAACTTAACAAATTAAAATAAATAACAAATACAAATGATACAAATCAAATGACAGTAGTTTATTAGTAATCCTAAAATAACACTGCCAAACACACATGAACACACATATTATCATAATTAAAAAAAAAATACAGGTTTGCTGTACAATTTGTTCAAAAAAACATCGTGATTATATCAATACGACTACAAAAATAAATAAATAAAATTTTTTAAATATATATTATCTTTATTATTATTATTAAACATTTTGTGAATATATACTGTGACTATAAAAACAACTTTTTATTTTTTAAATATATCATCTTTCATTTTTAGTTTCCACCTTGTTTGTCACTAACCTTTCCTGGGTGGTGCAAAAAGCACCAGCAACGTTTCAGCAATGTTTAAAAGCAATGAAACGCAAGGACTGTTTTCCTGCTGAAGGCTCGGACATGATGAAATTAGCTTTTTCTGTTTTTGCTGTTTACAATGTATATTTCCTGACTAACTTGCAACCTTGTAACATTGCCCTTCTTCAATGCTTTCATGTGAAGGTCAAGCAGTACGTGATGCTTGTGTAGAGTGGTGCGTTAAAGCCCTGACACGAGGCCTGTGAAAGAGACTTGTAGAGCATATAAAGCTCCACAAATCCTGTGTAAAAATCACAGCTGCTGATGCAGCCTATTGGACAGAACATTAGGTCACATGTGCATGTTTTCTAGCACCAAACAGGCATTTCTATCAGCTGTGAGGTGAATTCTCTCCATTGCATGCGTGCCATAGAGGATATCCTGCATGTATGAGTGTGTGTGTGTCTTTCGCTCTCTGGCTCTTTTATTGGACTGACGCTGCTGGTCTAGGGCCTCTTAAACTCCCTCTCTACACCAGGCTGTAAATACTCTCAGTGCCACGAGCCAAGAACACACATCAACAGAGGGTCATGACGTGAATTATTGATACACACAGGATATCCTCTATGGCACGCATGCAATGGAGAGAATTCACCTCACAGCTGATAGAAATGCCTGTTTGGTGCTAGAAAACATGCACATGTGACCTAATGTTCTGTCCAATAGGCTGCATCAGCAGCTGTGATTTTTACACAGGATTTGTGGAGCTTTATATGCTCTACAAGTCTCTTTCACAGGCCTCGTGTCAGGGCTTTAACGCACCACTCTACACAAGCATCACGTACTGCTTGACCTTCACATAAAAGCATTGAAGAAGGGCAATGTTACAAGGTTGCAAGCTAGTCAGGAAATATACATTGTACAGAGATGAACGAGCAGGCTGGTATGGGCTCTGTTGTTGGCGTCACTCAGTACTGTGCCCGATCCATTAGATTTGCCCCCTTTATGAGCCATAATTTGTTCAACTAGGCGCCAATGGTTGCCCAGGCGGAACAAGTTGTCATGACGATAAAGGGATTTACCAGGGGAGATGGTCCACCGCGGAGTGCTGCAACTAAACTCAGATGTGCCTCGGTTTTGTTCCAAATCAAACTAGCTGCCTACCTAGACAACATTTTAAGGCTTCATAGATTACTCTTCTGTGTAAGTAGGCATTTACTTCCTTGCTACAAAGTATGCAAAAAGCAGTACATCAAAGCTGTATTTGCAAATATACAGTATTCAAATGGCAGATAGAGTACATCCAGATTGTAATATAGAACATATTTTATTAATGTTAAATTTCTTAATTTTGGAAACAGCTCGTTCATCTCTTGAGGTGAAGGCAATCCGAGAAGTTCAGTGAAAAAATAAAATAGTGAACAAAAGAAATAATATTACTCTATACATAACTAGGGTTAAAAAGACAAACAATATTAAAATAAATAATAATTTTGGCCATAAATATGGACTGTTTGATGAATAAAAAATATATATATTAACAATAAATTCACTACCCCGGTGCCAATGAAAAATGTATTTAAAATATTATTTAATATTGCTAATATAAATATTACATATTATTTAAAATATTTTGATGATGATTCTACATTAATTTGACAATCATATATGTAAATAGTCTAATGATTACACATTTTTTACGGGATTGTTATATATATATAATTTCTGTGCAATTAGTTACATTTTTATTAGATTCACAACCCTAATATATACTACATTAATAAATACTCTTGCTATCACCTACCTTTTATATTTTCCATTTTACACACATTATATCTTATCTTCATTTTTAATTAGATTTTATATATTGTGTAGTAAAACAATAAATTGTATTTCTGATTTACATAAACTTGCAGATTTTTTCTAATTTGTTAAATATTATGTATTTTTACACTATGTACAGAGAGTAAAAAGCTTTTCACTGCAAATCAATTTAGAATCGGAATTCGAATTATTGTAAATTATAATTATATAATTCTGAAAAGGACTGAACAGACTAATACTCGAACACAGATAAATCTATTCAGCCCAATATATGTGTGTATGTATTTTCTTGCCTGGGTTTAAGGATGATTATTGCCGTTTCCATAGACAACAGTGTGTATTTTACAAACTGTAAATGTATGGTTTTGCTAGTACTTATGTGTATTTAAATGTCTGAAACCTAAAATAAGCATTATATGGTTGAAAACACTGAATATTTGTGATAATATGACAAGATAATATGAGTCCGATCTGGCTCCGCGCCAGCCAAAGCGGATTTAAATTCAGCAGTTGATGACGTGACGCACTGAAAGTTCTAATCACACCGGTGTGATCGTACGCTTCAGGGACCAGCCAAGACTGATCACAGCGGAGTGATCGTATGCGTCAAATGGTTAATAACATCGAACTCTGTTGAAGCACTATTATTTGTATTGTTGTATCACTGTAGAACAGTAGAGATACTCACATATCCTGTACAACGATGTACTGGTGAGGCACTAGTCCGTCTATGCCGTTGTGTCTGCCCTCCCACCAGTCATCCGACGCTCTCTGATACAGCAGAAGAGACGCACCCTTCTTAAAGGACAGTTCCCGTGCAGAACGGCCCACATAATCAAATTTCGCAATGGCTTCAATGGGCTCCCCCTCTGCAGAAAAAAAAACAAAAAACGTCATGGTTAATTCAGTGGATAAGGAGAGCGGAAATAGATGTCAGTGGCATCATCAGCAGCAGCTTTCCATTGGAAAATATCCAATCATAACTTCTGTGTGATCAATTAGCTCTTCCGCATGAGTGGCATCACCCATTTCTGCACTTCTGACATATGCTATATGAAACGCCTAAAGGGAAGGAATATGGAGTTAACTGAACACCAGTTGGTGCTTTTTACAGTACCAAGTCTAATGAATCCATACAGTGCACATGCCTCAACTGCATCTGACCGTTCATTCACATGTGAATGAGAGCATTTCAATGCATCAACACTATCGGGTCTCTGAGTAGCCGGTGTACATGCATTTGCCGTCGTGACCCCCTTTACATAAGGACTCATTAGAGAGCCAACCAGCTTCAACGCATGTAAAGTAGCTGCAGTTCTGGCAGAACGGGCTGTTCTTGTCCTCAGGACAATCGAGAAACGTGAACCTTACCAACATCTCAAAGCCTGCCAAATGAGTGCAACACCTCTTACAAAACAGCACTGTGATATATTGGTGGTAATACTATGATGCTTGAGTAAGGTACAAGACACCATTCTAAATTATGAGAAATTTAAAAAATATATTTATTTTATTTATATAAATGTTTTAACATTTAAACGACATGTTTCAATATTTAATTAAAATGTATTTAATAATTAATATTTATTTCCATTTAATTCAATTATTTAATACAATTGCTTTTAATAAATTTTAATAAAAGTGATAAAAATATTTTAAGCAAAATGGCCAATCAGCATCTATGAGCGCCACTGTGCATTTTATGAATGGATATAAACCGTGATAATGGAATAAATACCATATTTTTGTAAATGTTTTTTTTGTCACATTGATATTTAGATACAAAGATACTTAAGAAAAATTATGGAATTACCACAATGGTGATACCTATCATAATATTACCATTTTACTATGTTCATGAAACCTTAATAACACCATGGTACTTTTCTGTAAAATCAAAAATCTCATTAAAAAGTTGCTAAATTATGAATTAAATCACACTTAAAGGGGAATGATAGTGCTTGCAATTCCTTCAGCATGGCCTCAAGTTATAAGAAATATGGCAATTATTATTTTAATATATATATTATTTATATATTTTTAATATTTAAATAATATATGTAAATATTTAAATAATATAAATATAATATTTCATAATTTACATATTTATTTTTAAATATCCAATTATTTAATTTAACTGCAGTATTACCAGCATTTTCATATCCACCATAGTATTACCATTTCACTATATCCATAAATCCATTTATTTTTGTCATTTTGTAAAAACAAGTCTGATTAAAAAGTTGAAAGTAACGGAATCAATTAGTATTTTATGTAATTAAATGCACATTTATTTCATGTCGACTTTTAACTAGATATAATCACACAAACCAACATTTACAAAATAAACAATATTCTTATTGTACATTGGTTTCCCACAGATGCTGAGATGTGTCTTTTTGCCCCCGAAGAGAGCATTCCGTCTGCTTATTCCAGTTCACTTGAATGAATAAATGGCTCTAAATGCATAGCAGGGGTCCCTTCACTTGGCAAAGTGGTTTTCCAGACGGGCCCTAAAACGATCCCCATTCAGATGCAGCGACTGAAGACAGATGCTGCACTGGTCACAGGTTTGAGCAGGCTGATATAATTATGCTTAGAGTTAACAGTACAGCCACTGGTTCCTCAGGATTGTTCATTAATCCAGAAACAGAGAGATAATTTAGAAATAGAATACATTCCAAAATCCTTATTATGAAACAAGACAAAACACACAAGTTACCCATAACTGATATAAGACACAAGCTATGGTTGCAGTGTAAAGAAAGAGAATAATAATTATTCTGCAGGGGAAAAACCTCCTCAATACATTCATAAGGAAAACATTTGGAGCAAAACCATGGAAGCTGAGAGCAATTTAACAATTTTCAGGACAGTTATGATTCAGGCTGACATTGATATCCAACATCTGCGTTAGTTAATGGAAACCCTCACATATGTGAAGTATCAGGGTTCTCAGTTAAATGTTACAGATTCATGAATTTAAACGGACAGTAAGATGGGAACAGTCAAAATTAATCTTCAGCATACAGA
>NW_015505879.1:494901-510070 GCF_001515645.1 Sinocyclocheilus grahami | reverse complement strand
AAAAAAAGTAAGAAAATCCAGACTATAACCTGATTAATTCATTTGTTTACGGTCCAAAACCTAGCTCACTCAGCGATACACGTTGTTCGGTAGTCTGTATTAAAGAGGTTGTAACTTTTGTTAAGGCACTATTTTTATTCAGACATTAAACAAGTGTTGTTCTTGCACCCGCTTGCTTTAGTTGATTGCACATTGTACCATATGGACTTCTTGTTGCCCCAGAGGAGAGCTAATAAGCCATGCTAGGTTTTCTGGCTAAACATACACTGCTCTAGCAGTAACTTCCCCACAAGCACCCCACAGTCTAGGAACAGAAGGAATAAAGTCTGACAGAGTAGAAAACTGTAAGCTGCATTTCCTGTTTTTGAATGTTTTTAATAGAGACATACTTGCAGACTGCAGGGGTGCTGCCATTTAGAAGAGAAAATGAGCTTCTTTCAACATCACCAGGGACACGTTAAGAAATGTAACAAAGACCACATGTTTTTAACAGTTTAAAGGGTTTCTACTCAAAGGCTGGCATTTCAACAAAGCTTTGCTGTAAAACAGAAACATCCTAATTAAACTTAACATGAATTACAATTCAATACCCATTTGAATTATATAACGTGACTTTTTTTTTAGAGAACCCAAATATTCAAGAACAATTGGTATTTTAAGAACGGAAAAAAAGCAATAATGCGTATGACATTAAGACTCATTTTCATAGTTTAAATGGAAATGTAAAATTATATTTAATATATTTTTTGAAGCTTATAATTTAGGTCCCTTATCCTCACCAACGATGCATATACTTGGTGAAAAATACAGTAAGAACAGGAATATTATGAAATATTTCTAAAATTTAAAATGTGTGTTCTGTATTAATGTAATTTATTTCTGTGATGGCAAAGCTGAATTTTCAGCAGCCATAACTAAATGTCTTGAGTGTCACATGATCCTTCAGAAATCATTCTAATATGCTAATATGACACATGCTCAAGAAACATTTTTTTTTAATTATTATTATTATTATAATAATTGTTGAAAACAGTTTTGCTGCTTTCTATTTTTGTGGAAACGGTGACTTTTTTTCCCAAGATTTTTTGATGACTATAAAGTTCAAAAGTGCAGCATTTATTTGAAATAGAAATGTTTTGTAGCATTAGGAAGTGTATTTACTGTTACTTTTGATCAATTTTAATGCATGGGGAAAAAAAATCTTACTGGCCCCAAACTTTTAAATGGCAGTTATACATCTATAATATGTTTATCTATACAATTATTCTTGTAAACATGTACAGATTTTTTAAGAAATTAGGAAATAAATAGGGCCATTTTTGATTTCATGTCGACTTTTAACTAGATATAATCACACAAACCAACATTTACAAAACAAACAATATTCTTATTGTACATTGGTTTCCCACAGATGCTGAGATGTGTCTTTTTGCCCCCGAAGAGAGCATTCCGTCTGCTTATTCCAGTTCACTTGAATGAATAAATGGCTCTAAATGCATAGCAGGGGTCCCTTCACTTGGCAAAGTGGTTTTCCAGACGGGCCCTAAAACGATCCCCCTTCAGATGCAGCGACTGAAGACAGATGCTGCACTGGTCACAGGTTTGAGCAGGCTGATATAATTATGCTTAGAGTTAACAGTACAGCCACTGGTTCCTCAGGATTGTTCATTAATCCAGAAACAGAGAGACAATTTAGAAATAGAATACATTCCAAAATCCTTATTATGAAACAAGACAAAACACACAAGTTACCCATAACTGATATAAGACACAAGCTATGGTTGCAGTGTAAAGAAAGAGAATAATAATTCCTCTGCAGGGGAAAAACCTCCTCAATACATTCATAAGGAAAACATTTGGAGCAAAACCATGGAAGCTGAGAGCAATTTTACAATTTTCAGGACAGTTATGATTCAGGCTGACATTGATATCCAACATCTGCGTTAGTTAATGGAAACCCTCACATATGTGAAGTATCAGGGTTCTCAGTTAAATGTTACAGATTCATGAATTTAAATGGACAGTAAGATGGGAACAGTCAAAATTAATCTTCAGCATACAGATGCGCATGTCTGGATGTCGAATAGTGATTTATGAACAAATGACACGCTTGTGTGCAATATCCTTCAATGAATCCAATCCTAAACACCAGAGTTCTGTTTATACTCTAGTGAATATGAGATCTGTCTCTTCAGCAGTGTTTAGAGAAAAAGAGATTGGACGAATGATGAGAGTTGCACACAAGTCTCAGTTGACACTGTGACACAGAGGTTATACTAAAAAACTGTAAACTTTCTAAAGAAAATGTGAGCGCTTACCGATGCAAAACAAAACCATTCAAAACTAACAAAAAGCTGTTTGGTTTCAAAGTTACTTCTGTGCAAGCTGTGCTTAAAATCGCTTATTCCTCACAAATCGCTTTTTCCTCACTAAATTTCACCAAACTTTTGCTTATGGAACTGCAATAGAAGTCTATTGTTGTCAGTTTTATCACAAATCTTTTAAGTGCTTCTCAACAAACGGCATGATTTGAGGCATCTTTCATGTTCATAGCACAAACAGTGAGGGACAAATTATGAGCCTTAATACACAGGGTTAAGGGTTTGTTTAAATCCATAACCTTAAGAATGAACAACAATATGCTTGCCTTAGCCAAATAATGGAATCCCATTTGAGCAATTACAGGGAGTGTCTATTCCCATTTGTTCTTATGATCCAAACACAAAGGTGAACTTCAAAGCAACCATCTTCAAATAAAGCTGTGTTTTTGCTATTTCTGATTCAGTCCTACTATTTATCTGACTCCCTGCACAGACGCTCTCTATTAAACAATAGAACAAATTTGGCTTTTGTCTGTCTGAGAAATCTTAGATATGGAAAAAGCAGACTTCCCACTTCTCTTATAAAATAAAGCTTAAGAAAACAGGCATTGTTCAGGTACAGACGGAGAGAGACAGGAAATGTGTCTATTTTCATTGGGGCAGCATACAGGTCAGCAGCAACATTTTCCTTTCGGTTCTTTTGAAAGACTGCACAGAAGACAAAAACAAACAACTTGATTGAGTTGAGTTTTCAGTCTGACACTTGCAGTTTATTTCTCAGATTATGCACGGGAATTGGTTCATGTGTCATCGATGGGCCAAGCATCTGGTTTTAGTTTGTTTGTGACAATGAGCTTTGAGAACTTCTAGAGAAGTTTTTCCATGATAAAACTAAATGCAGCTACAAAATGAACTCAATCTGGAGTCAGACTGGTGAGGACTTCACATGCATTTTTAACGCAAACTGCCCTACAGCCATGACAGACTGGTCTACATTGCCCTGCAGCACTGGAAAGCATTTACCAGACTTGATTCAAACCCTCTTCCTTTGTTTACGGATGTGTCTCCCTTCCCACAGGATTAGAAAACAAAAAGAAGGAGCAAACAGTTGGACGAAGTTCTCTGCTCTTTAACGATCAGTTCATTTAGAGCTGTGAAAAGTGATTACCAGGGAAAGTTATTCAAAGGTCAGGGAAAGCAGGAATTAACCCTTGACTTGCCGTGTCAGAAAATGCTATAAGAGATAAAAATCAATCCAGGGGCTCAGTGCACATTGGCTGAAGCCAATTTGAGCTAATGGGAAGAATTACCGGACAGGAAAAGATGACCTAACCTTGTTCCCATGACCATGATGAACAACCTACATTCACTGGCATGGGACGTCATAGTGTACATACAGTACAACAGGGTGTGGTAAATTAAATAAACATACCATCCTCACTGGTGTGGGTCTCTGCTCCTCCATCTTGATCAACCTCCTCAAGAGCTCCATGTTCACTGTATGGACTCTCACTGCAGAAGATAAGAGGAAATAAATCAAGACTATTATTTGACCTATTATAACTATTTTTAAAAACATAGCAGATTGTGGCATTTACAGCATCTGTAAACCAAATATTTAATAGTCACATGAGCTTAAACACCTTTTGTTCTAAAATAAGTTTTGTAGATGATTAAAATAGCTTTGATTTGTTTAACATTTATTAGCATTTATTACCCTAAGATGCAAATACACTACCATTTTGGGGTCAATAAGATTTATTTTTTAAGAAATCAACACTTTTATTCAGCAAGGACCAATTAAATTGATCAAAGGTGAGAGTAAAGACATTTATAATGTTACAGAAGATTTCTATTTCTTTTGCTTTCTATTCATCAAAGAATCCTGAAAAAATGCATCACGGTTTCCACCAAAAAATATTTTAAAGCAGCTCAACTGTTTACAATGCTGACAATAATAAAAAATGTTTCCTGAGCAGCAAATCAGCATAGTAGAATAATTTATGAAGGATCATGTGACACTGAAGACTGGAGTAATGATGCAAAAAATTCAGCTTTGCATCACAGGAATAAATTACATTTTAAAATATATCAACATACAAAATAGTTATCTTAAATTGTAATAACATTTCACAATTTTACAGTTTTTACTGTATTTTTAATTAAAAAATGCCACCTTGGTGAGCTTAAAAGACTTAATGACACCCAACTTTTGAATGGTAGTGTATGTATGCATTCCCTACACAAGTAACTGCATACACAGGGTTAAATCACAGCCAGTTTAAAACTCAAGTCATTAGTATTCAGGAGGAGTCGGGCAGGGTGATTGGGATTCTGTCAGTGGCACAGCGTGGTTACGGAGACTGGCACTAATGGCCTTCACATCCTTGCAAATTACCTCTGACACACAGTAAAGCCATTTTAAACAGAGCACTGCCACTCCCGCATGCCACACTACCAAAGGTGAAAATATGAGAACCGGCTTCTGCAAGTTTAAGAAGGGTGGATGTAATATCTGAAATGCTCAAGTACAGATGCTTGCAGTGGCAGGTGTTTTGCTTCAGTTTGGGGGATGAAGACTTGTGGGAGTTGGGCTGCTCTCTTTGAGACAACAAAATCACTAGCCAACACATACACACAGCTGTGGAGCTGGTGGAAAATGTCTCTTTCCTCTTCTCATCTATGTGAATTTCAGGGAGGAATGAGCGTTGGTTTGGCTGCCGATCTTTCCTTACCTTAATGGTGGTAATTATCAAGATGGTTTCAGTCTGTCTCACCTAGTTGAAGATCTCCGAACCCTTTCAGCCTCTAAAAAATGTCCCACCTTCACTAAAGAGCTCACTATCGGCACCTCATCTCTTCACATAATTACCCACACCGAATCCAAACACGGCTCAGATGCAGCTGGGACCGTCACTCTTTAGATCCAGACACACATACCTGTGATATTCAGTGCATTTTAAAAACAAACCTTTGGCCTTGAGCCCGGTATATCCTCACAGAGAAAGAATGAGAAATACAAGGCCAGTTTTATAACACAAATTTCAGCTAATTTATAGTTTGGAAGAAAATAACCATCACAAATATTACACAGAGTTTCTTTGAAGGGATAATTCACCCAAAAATGAAAATGTGGAACACACTGTCTATTCAATGGAAGTCAATGGGGTCCAAAACAACAATGGCCCGTATTGACTTTCACTGTGTGAAAGGGGAAAAAAACAAAAAAACACTGACGAACACTGACACATTTTTCAAAATATTTTTTTTTTTGTGTGGTCCACAGAAAGTCATAAAGGTTTGGAACGATATGAGAGTGACAGTGTTGTTGAAACTAAAACCATTGCATTTTTGGAAAGTGATATAAAGCTGAACGAACATAAAAGTTATATTTAAATATTACATGGAAAAATGTTTGCCAAATCAAATATTCTAATTTCTTTTTTTTTTATTTCAGGTTGAAGCACTAAAATTACCAAAACTAATTGAAATAAAATTAAAGGCAAATAAATATAAGACAAAAATTAATAAAAAGACAAAGCACATTACAAAATTACTAAAACTTTAAATTAAAATGAAAACTGAAAATATTAAAAGGCTACTTTCAAAACATGAATCAATAAGATATCAGTATAAATAATAATAAAATGATGCTGCAAAGTGAGTAAATGATGACAGAATTTCCGTTTTTGGATGACTGTCCCTATAAATGATGCATTTTTGACCTGTATTACTTTTCTTCCAAATCTTTTATAAGGATTTATGCTCCTCTTCTGGATCAACTAGACCTGATCTTCAAAACAAAGAGGTCACACCCTAAAACTGTACTAGCAAAATAAGTGACTCACTATAGTGCTGACTAATAATTTCTTTTATTTCACTCAAGTCACGCCATGGATGTCCGGATACCACTACTAATCCTCAAAAATACAATAAAGTCTAAAACTTTAACAAGCTCAAACACTGTCTCGATTCTCATCACCCACCTACAAGCAACTGCCCAGACAGTTATCACTAAATAATTAAAAACATCATCAACTCATCACAGCACTCACCAATAGTCTCCGCCTGCCATACACTTCTCGTACATGGGGCCGTCAAGCTCCTTCGCGTCAGGAAAGATGGTCTCGTGGTGGATGATGATGGTTTTGATGACCTCATTGACATGGGCCTGGCAGGAGACCTGGTCCTGAGTTTCTGGAGTGGGCATGAGGGTGGGGCCAAAGCAGATGGCCAGGTTATAGGGGTCCATCATATTTTCATCGCTGTACTGGGACAAGCTGCAAGGAAAAACAAGCAAGCTATTAGGACAACTGACAACCAGCAAGTCTGGACTCAGAATTTCTTAAAGATATGGAAAGAGAAGTGATTATGTAATTCTCAGTCAAGTAGCGTATTATATCATCAGCATTTCCGATATCACTTCATGCCTTTTTAAAGCTTTCTGTGTGTTTGTGAGACATTCAGACTTACTGGTTGAGGAAGGCGAACAGATATCGCATGACCACGAGCACTGATCTGGGTACAGTCAGCAGGATCTTTCGTATATACAGCGATCTCTCATACAGATTGTCTATTCCTACAAAAGAGGGAGAAAGAGTAAAAAATATAGTAAATATATATAGTAGATATCTTACAGGATTCTGCAAGTCTCTCACTCAGAGGATTTATTTAGCCTTATTTGGTTTAACATGACACGTCAATGCTGACATTCACATTCATGTAGAGAAAGTGTAGGAGTCCTGAAAGTGTATTTGTCTTGCCATGACATTCAGAAATTATTATTATTTTATATTAAATGCCGTTGTCATTCAAGACACTTAACAGCCTTGAGTATCTTATGACATGCCTCCATCTGAAAGTGTTAATTCACTGATAACCACATCACTGCAGCTCTATTCATAGAGTTACAAGGCTGAGCTCATTAAATGTTGAAAAAATAAATAAATAAATAAAACTTGCACACCTAAAAGTTAAATTCTGTGCCAACCTTGTCATTTTGCAAACAAACATTTCCAATAGCCAAGTCTTACAGGAAAACAAGTTCACTTCTTTTTAACTAAAACTATTAAAATATTTTTGAAAATATTACAAATATTTTCTGAAATTATACACACACACATATATGTATGCATTGGATGGAAAACGTCAACTTAAAAAACTTTCCTCGGAACCTAAGTTTAAGACGAAGTACTAAATTAATAAGACTGAAACAAAAATATAATATAAAATATAAAAAACAAAAAAATAATGAAAATGACAAAAGCACATAAGAAAAAAAATACTAAACTAAAATGAAAATTGAAAACAAAGCAAAAAAATAAAAGCTAATTCAAAATAAACATAAAAAGACAAATAATACTGAAATAGCACTGATTTGTTGCTTCAAATTGCCCATATATATAAATTGCCCAAGTCATATATAAGTATATAGCACATGCACAGAAAGGTCTGTAACCAGGGACATGGCAGATACAGGTATGTGTATCTGTTACACGCTCTCTGATTCAGTGTTTTAACCACCACAAAGAGTGACTTTAAAAAACAAGGCATTTTACTTGAGTTCATTTAAATTAATCGGCAGGTGTGCCGCCCCTCACCCTGGACCGAATGAAGCCGATTACAAGAGCATTAAAAGAGGTAAAGTCTAAAAACTATTCAACTGCTTTTTTTTAAAGAAGCTTAAAAATTCATCCAGAAGACTGGCATCCCAGAAATGTGTGTGAGTATTCCTGCGGCTCTCCTGCAGGAATGTACACAGATTTCACTGGGTTTTCTCTTTGGAGGCATTATAACTCACTTCCTGTCCTCTCTGGAATTCCATTACGGATCTTTGTGGTCTCCTTAGCATAGTCCTCTCAGGCTGTGTTTGGAAGCATACTATTCTACTATCACTATTTCATGGCAACACTAGTATGATGACTGAACTGGACATAATAACAGTTGTGATCTTTCTGATTTCCTTCTTATTTTACCATTTGATCCGACTGCCAATACATTTCTACCAAAATTTGTTTTAAAAAGCCAACAATTGGATGTGACTTGCTGATTTAAATTACTTGACAATTACTTTTGCACAGAACTATCTAAATCTTTGTGTACTGTTGCACATACTATTTTTCAAAATATAGATAATAGAGTGCATACTACACAGTATGCTACTAGCTCATTCCAAACATAGCTTCAGATTAACCACTAGATCTTGACCCCATCGGATCCCACGGGTTGGCTGTGAGACACACACAGTACTTATAAAAGCAAAATCGGCCTCTGTAGAAAGGAATTAAAAACTGATGTGACCTGCTCTCATCCATAGCGCACACAGATCCCCGATTCATCCTCTGATAGCAGCTTAAAATAGTCATGTCACCATTAAAAGATCTGGGCTTTTGAGAATATGCTACTCGTGTTATTCGTCTTACTTCAGCTCGTAACTGGGTTTCCAACACGAATCCTGAGCAAGAGAAGCAATTTAAAGACAAGGCACATGTCTGCAGAAACACAACTCAAACTAATATCCTACAGTGCAGTGAACACACAACTCTGACAGTCTACATATAGATCTGCCGTGGACAGAGAACAGGAGAGGTCGTGTGTTGGAGAGAGTGTGTGGTATGCTGGGAAAGGGTAAGTCGTGTGTAAATGTAAACAGCAGGGAATCCCCATTAGTCACACTCTACAGAATGTCACAGGCACAGGGCCGCACATTGGTCGGGTATGTATGAACACACGCCTCGACATTCCTCCACACGCACAGACAAACAAAACCCACACATGCAAGCTCACGGGCCCTTCATCTAGCGAACTCTGTGGCTAGATTATCTTGACATGTGGCCAAATATTTAGAAAGGCCTGCCATGTAAAGTTACAAGCGATATTTTTATGCTAAAAACTTTTTTGCATGTCAAAATTATTTTTTTACATGGCAGGTAAAACATCAAAGTAAAAGTATCCAGGTCTAAAAATGCTAATGGCATTAAACCATTAAGAGCCGGGGAGTGAAAACGTTTTGAATTTGAAGATCAGGGTAAATTTCACTTATTTTGTCTACTGGGAAATGTGTAACTATCTTCTGTAGCCTCTGAAGAGCAGTACTAAATGAAAAAATATGATATTTAGGCAAAATAAGAAAAATGTAAACATCTCCATTCTGTTCAAAAGTTTTCACCTCCCCCTCCCCTCCCCTCCCCTCATATAGTTGCATATGAGTCCCTCAGCTGTCCTCAGTGTGAAAAGATGGATCTCAAAATCATATAGTCACTATTGGAAAGGGTTCAAATACACAAAAATGCTGGATTACCAAATAATTTTCTGAAGAACAGCAGGCAGTTTAACTGTTCAGGACAAACAAGGGACGCATGAACAGCTATCACTAAACAAAAAAACACAGCTGTGGATCATTCAGGTAACAATACAGTATTAAGAATCATTAAACAGGGTCATTTTTATAAATTCAACTATTATTTTCTCTTGTGGACTATACTGTATGTAAAACTATTTTATATAAGTGAATATAAGTGAATATAAAGTTTATATAAGTGAAATAACTTATTCAGGTCAGTACTAAATAAACAATAACATGCATTTTGTATGATCCCTCTTATTTTGGTAAAATAATTAACATTTTGGAGATTCTGAAAGGGGGATGTAAACTTTTGACCTCAACTGTATATACATATAAAAATACACCATACGCACATAAGTGTAAACAAACTTTTAATTTGGATGTGATTTATCGATTTGACAGCACTAGCATATTTCTATAATTTTAGATAGAATTTAAGACATTTTAAATATAAAATGTAAATACATAGTCATTATTATTCTGTAAATATATATTTTTATATAACATACAATAGTATAATTTAATAATAATTTTATACTTCTTACGTGTATGTTTTATTTAATACAATTTGTTTATTAATATAAACAACAAAACAACTAAAAAGTTGGGACACTGTACAAACTGTGAATATAAACAGAATGCAATGATGTGGAAGTTTCAAATTTCAATAATATACAATGTATGACTCATTTACTGTATGTTCATATTTTTATAAAAAATGTTAATCAACCATACACTGTTCTTTGATAAGAGGACAACTTGGCATAAGAAGCGGCCCAGCTTACCCCACTCCCCCTTAACTTGAATCCTTATTCAGAGCTGCGGATCACAAACATCCCATTAACCCAACAGAAATGACTGAGCATCATGGTGTCATACTGCATTCATTCATTCATTCAATGCAGTGTAGCATCATCTATGATCATGATAAACCATGCTTTCTGAACTCTTTCAAACTCACACAAAGTTGCATTCATGCCAGTTGAAGGACCAGCTGATGCCCTAACGTGTCATGCTGTGGTGGAACACACACTGTGCTGTAATGGAGTGTGCGTAAGGCTTTTAGCGTTAGCCTGAGGCGATGGACGTCTTGTCATACAATGAAGAAAGTCACTGTCCCACTGTTGGGGGCAAATGACTGAGATCTCTTTATGTGAGAGCGCACGATAACAGTTCAAAGCACTGTTAATTCACACTGAGAATCAATGACAGATTTACAGCTGCAGGTCAATAGAAAGCAAAAAAGAAAAATGAGGCACTTACTGACACAAGAGATGAGATCATTGAATCTTTCCTTTGGAAACAGTGGGTTCTCCAAACATCGAAAGTAGAGTTTCAAAACTCCCGCAACAGAGTTTATATCGTGGTTATTCTCTTCATCTGTCAGGGGATCGTTACCTAAAAGGCATAATGTGTCAAATATGCTGAACAAAATATTTATATCTAAAATATGTGTACACACAAAGAACTAAAAACTTCTAATAAACTATTTTGGTTTATCTTGACATTCAAGAAGTGCTGATGTGGATCTATATCAACAAAAAAAATGTCAAGACATCTAGATGTTTTCCCAAGGAAGGAAGTGTCCTTAAATTCATGTCTCATATGACTTATTGAAGACATAAGAGATTCATTATTACTCAGCAGCGACAGCGCTTTTGAAGCTATTTCAGAAACTTGAACTCTGTTACTACACACACACCTACCTCTCTCAAAAGAGTTCTTGATATCATTGACTTCAACTTGAGATCCAGACACTCTGAATATTCCTTGATGCTGAAGGCCTTAAAAATAGAGAGAGAAACCGTGAAATAACTTTATTTACACTCCATTTAAATCCGCTGGAAATAAAGGCCAGTCCATCGTAACCACAGACAAATCCCAACCTCAAAAGCTAAGCCCTGTGCTTTTGAAAAGTTCCCTTTTTCTAATTAAAGATAATGAATGAAGGAGAGAGAGTGCAAGCAGCTTTTACAAAAACATCCGTCAGTCCGGATTAGCTTTTAATGGAAAGCTTGGCTGAGGGTCAGAAAAGATTAATTAAAAACTTCTCTATAGTTCCAGTAAGACGGCCACACACAGACAACTTTCAGAGCTTACAATAGACACACAGGATCTACAATAGTTTACACAGACATATGATACAGAACTTTTTGGACTGAACATCCTCTTGACAGGAAAGCACATCATTTAAAACACAACTTCAAATAGATCTAAAACAAGTCTGTGCATGGCCTAGACTAAGATGGGACGGATTCGGAAGGGGTGCGCAAAAACATGACCTAGCCAGACTCTAAATCAGGACAGGTAGCAATTGGATGATTAGACAAGTTGGAAGGCAATAGCATAACTGTTAACTTCATCTGTAGGCTTTTCGGGTGACAATAGTGTGCTGTTTTTAAGGAATGGTTTAAGTTGTAAGGCCATTACAAAATAACTTACCATACAGGTTGATGAATCGAACACAGCTCTCAACAACTCTTGGTATTGCTTGTCCAGAGTCCTTAAAACAAGACAAACATTGGCAGTAAATCAGGATGTGTGCTAAACAATCACTCTAGCTCTAAATCAACTGAAAATATCCCACACACCATGTATCATTCATGTCGGAAATGAGAAGATAATCCTTCTTGAGCCTCAGACCCTTTTTAAAGTGCACACCTAAGATTATGTGCCTTATCCTGTCTCAGGCAGGAAATAAAATGACAACTTAGATCTGCGTGCTAACATGGTTCTTGAACATGAATGAAGCCAGTGCCACTGTGGAAAAACTGAAATGCTTTAGTGAATCCTGCTATGTGATCGTGGCTGCCTGTTTTGTGGGGTTAGAGCTATTTTGTTCAGCGTTTGGCAGTGCTAGCTCTTACAAGCTTTTAAAAATAATGTTATCTGCTTTTAACCCAGGGAATGTGCCAAGTCTGAACACTGTGAGCGTGCCAGGAACAGAGGCAGACCTCACAGGCGCTACATTTCCCAGCTATGATCAGCAATATGGTGAACACAAAATGTACTGCCGCAAACATGTTTAATTATTAATACTGATACAAATTCATAAATCATAATCGAAACATAGATGGAAAAGACAAGGAATGCTGGAAAACTATCTCTGCATTTTATTGTGCAGAATGTTTACTTTTAATTTATATGAAAAATCTTACAATAATCCAATAATGTTAACCCCTTATTTCCTTATTTTTCACATATTGATTGTTGTATTCAAAATTTTATATTAATACATTTAATATTTAATAAAATCTTAATTCTATGAATTACTTTTTGGCCTGTGTAAAGCACTATAAAATTATAGCGTGAAATGTATTATTATTATGATTATTATTTGTAAAAAGTTATTTAATTTGTGGGATATTCTCTCCATTAAATGAAATAAATCATAATTGTGTGCATTAGGGTCACTGAAGCCAAAAAGGATGAACTCTTGTCAAGCATATGGACACATATACTTTGGGGTCCAAAAGTCTGAGACCACTAGTGAAAATGCTTCTATTTTGCACATTGATAATGTAATACAAAATACTTCCTTACAAATTATATTGTCATAACAATTTGACTGAAAAGTTTAAAAATATTGAAAAATATTTTGTGATAAATATTTCATATTCATTCAAGTTTTCTTAGTTTCCTCGTACCCAGTTTTAAATAGAAAACCCAGAATCTGTGCAGTCTCAGACATTAGGACACCACTGTACATGGTTCACACCTCCTTAGGATTAAGCAAAGGTCACTGGAAGTTGAACTACTGGAAGCTTAGAAAGACATGCAGCAATGAGCTAATTAGGACAAGCCGACTGTTTCTGTACCTGGTGCCTCGTGTGTGAGTTCCGTCGTCCACGACTATGAGAGAAGGACAGCAGAACGAGAGGACAGAGAGCCAGAGAGTGAGAGAGCAGAAAAACAGAGAGAAAGAGGCGATCCCCAGGTTATTTGGTCCCAGCACTACAAGCTACCAACAACAGCCTACAAAATCATTATTAGTCTTCCAATGACACCATTAGCTCCAGCCTCACAGAGAGAAAAAGAGGGGGCATAAACTTCACTTCCACTGCACATCAAAGGCCATGGAAATGGCAGGTCTGCTGGGAACAGCAGGCGGTGTGGGAGTGTGAGAGATGGCCAAGCACGAAATCTTTTGGATTGGCCTGAGCATCTGGTGTTTTAAAGAGAAGCTCACATGGGGTTATACCTAAAAATCTGAATTCAGTATCAAAATCCAGTCAGTTCACTCCTCAGTGTCTATAGGAATATAGTAAACTTGCCCCTTACTCAAAAGAAGAGCTTTTTCACATGCTTTCAAACTGTGCCCTATAGGATTTCTCTGTGAGGTTAAATGTAAAGAGCACTATTAGTGCAAATAATTTTGGAAAAGAATCCCGGGAAATATTGCTGCATGGACATATGCTAAATAATGTTGAATTAAGCAGACGTAAGTATCTGGTCTACTGTTTTGATCTTATTGCTGAATGTACTCTTATCTTTTTAACTTTCAGGTGTATTCTCTCACAAGTGCTTTTCTGTTATGAGAAATCTATAAATACCAGATGATACAATAGATAGATCCATGAATAGAAATACTGATAAACAGAATGACATAATGAAAGAATGATAGAATGACAAAACAACTGATAGCTAGAACAATACATTGGCAGAAAAAATTGATAGACTGACAGAACAGAAGATTCAGAAGACAGAATGGCAAATACAGTATAACGATAGAATGATGGCTAGAATGATATAATGATAGATACAACTAAAGATAGATAGAATGAGAGATAGAGAGAACGGTAGATAGACAGAACAAGAGATAGAATTATACAACAAACAGAATGACAGAATGAAAGACTGACTGACAGAATGAACAACAGAAAGATTGACAGATGGAATGATGGACAGAATATTGAATAGACAGAATAACAGATAGACAGAATGACAGAACAACTGACAGACAGAATGATAAAAAAGAATGACAGAACAATAAAATGAAAAATAGAACAATAGAACGACAGACAGATACAATGACAAAACAGACAGATAGAATGATATATTGACAGACTGATAGAATGAAAGACAGAATGGTGGCTAGACAGACAGACAGAGAGATAGAATTACAAAAATATTATAGAAATATGAAACAATGGCTAGAATGATATAACGAACGACAGAAAGAAAGATAGAACTAAAGAATGATGGCTAGAACGACAGATAGAAAAACAGGACAATAGAACAAATAAAATGACAGACAGATAGAATAACAGAATAAATATAGAACGATATAAAAACAGACAGATGATGTCAGACAGAACAACTGCGAGAACGATATAATGATCGATAGAATGATAAATAGAATGACAGATATAGACATAAAAAAAACTATAAACAGACAGACTCCTAAACATTAGATGTTTGGGCTCCTAAACATTAGATCACTCTCACCCAAAGCAGTTATTGTAAATGAAATGATCACAGATAATAGTTTTGATGTACTCTG
>NW_015505879.1:489474-494766 GCF_001515645.1 Sinocyclocheilus grahami | reverse complement strand
AACTTTTAAGGCACTTTTTACAACATCTGTCTCCAGTATTCACTTTCATTGTATGGAAAAAAAAGCTTTGTGAACATTCTGTTGTGTTCCATAGAAGAGAAAAATTCACATTCGTAACAACACAAGACAGAGATTTTTATATTTTTAGCTGAACTATCCCTTTAAGAGCCATCTTTGTGAATGTTGATGCCTAAAGCTCACTTTATCTCCGTCATCTTGCTTTATGTGTACACACACCCACACACACCTCCGTTTCTGCTCTGTTTAAAAACCTTCCCCAGCCATAATGATCAGTCAAGTAGAAGCAAGTAGCCGTAGAACATTATGGCTTCAAGCGGCGGTATTCAGTGCAGGTAGTACGGCACCCAAAGCTCTAAGTACCTTAACAAATGACTCCAAATTGCCATTAAACAGCTTAACGTTAAATACAGAGCGTGGCCTTGGCCTCTGAGTGCCAAACGGTTTAGGAGGAAGACTGGGAGGCCTATAAAGAGATGTTTACACTTTTAATCTGGAATGTGTTGGAAGCTTTAGCAAGCACCACTAATGAGCTTCACATATACAGTGTATCGAACAATTCAGTTTGAGAGATAAAATGAAGTTGGGGACATGTGATTTCAGGTCATTTGGGGTAAGCAGTAAGCTCTCATTGTGCCTAATTCAGTGATCTGCTCACGCCAATGTCCAGTTCATAAACTTCACTTCCACTGCACATCAAAGGCCATGGAAATGGCAGGTCTGCTGGGAACAGCAGGCGGTGTGGGAGTGTGAGAGATGGCCAAGCACGAAATCTTTTGGATTGGCCTGAGCATCTGGTGTTTTAAAGAGAAGCTCACATGGGGTTATACCTAAAAATCTGAATTCAGTATCAAAATCCAGTCAGTTCACTCCTCAGTGTCTATAGGAATATAGTAAACTTGCCCCTTACTCAAAAGAAGAGCTTTTTCACATGCTTTCAAACTGTGCCCTATAGGATTTCTCTGTGAGGTTAAATGTAAAGAGCACTATTAGTGCAAATAATTTTGGAAAAGAATCCCGGGAAATATTGCTGCATGGACATATGTTAAATTATGTTGAATTAAACAGACGTAAGTATCTGGTCTACTGTTTTGATCTTATTGCTGAATGTACTCTTATCTTTTTAACTTTCAGGTGTATTCTCTCACAAGTGCTTTTCTGTTATGAGAAATCTATAAATACCAGATGATACAATAGATAGATCCATGAATAGAAATACTGATAAACAGAATGACATAATGAAAGAATGATAGAATGACAAAACAACTGATAGCTAGAACAATACATTGGCAGAAAAAATTGATAGACTGACAGAACAGAAGATTCAGAAGACAGAATGGCAAATACAGTATAACGATAGAATGATGGCTAGAATGATATAATGATAGATACAACTAAAGATAGATAGAATGAGAGATAGAGAGAACGGTAGATAGACAGAACAAGAGATAGAATTATACAACAAACAGAATGACAGAATGAAAGACTGACTGACAGAATGAACAACAGAAAGATTGACAGATGGAATGATGGACAGAATATTGAATAGACAGAATAACAGATAGACAAAATGATAGAACAACTGACAGACAGAATGATAAAAAAGAATGACAGAACAATAAAATGAAAAATAGAACAATAGAACGACAGACAGATACAATGACAAAACAGACAGATAGAATGATATATTGACAGACTGATAGAATGAAAGACAGAATGGCGGCTAGACAGACAGACAGACAGACAGACTGAGAGATAGAATTACAAAAATATTATAGAAATATGAAACAATGGCTAGAATGATATAACGAACGACAGAAAGAAAGATAGAACTAAAGAATGATGGCTAGAACGACAGATAGAAAAACAGGACAATAGAACAAATAAAATGACAGACAGATAGAATAACAGAATAAATATAGAACGATATAAAAACAGACAGATGATGTCAGACAGAACAACTGCGAGAACGATATAATGATCGATAGAATGATAAATAGAATGACAGATATAGACATATAAAAAAAACTATAAACAGACAGACAGACAGACAGACAGATAGACAGATAGATAGATAGATAGATAGATAGATAGATAGATAGATAGATAGATAGATAGATAGATAGATAGATAGATAGATAGATGCCACATCTTGCTTGTAATCATTGAGAGAAAGTTTGACATATCCTAATATTATATTTGACACTTTATGCATTTATGCAGATACAAACAAGACAAAGTAAATAGGGCAGAGAATGTTTTTTACCTTGTAGTTGCATACTCAGGCCGGTAACCTGTGTGAGAGACAGATTGTAACAGAGTGAATGAGAGAGAGAGAGAGAGAGAGAGAGAGAGAGAGAGAGAGAGAGAGAAAGAGAACACGGAGTCACACACGCAACGGGGAAGCTTTTTCACATGCTTTCAAACTGTGCCCTATAGGATTTCTCTGTGAGGTTAAATGTAAAGAGCACTATTAGTGCAAATAATTTTGGAAAAGAATCCCGGGAAATATTGCTGCATGGACATATGCTAAATAATGTTGAATTAAGCAGACGTAAGTATCTGGTCTACTGTTTTGATCTTATTGCTGAATGTACTCTTATCTTTTTAACTTTCAGGTGTATTCTCTCACAAGTGCTTTTCTGTTATGAGAAATCTATAAATACCAGATGATACAATAGATAGATCCATGAATAGAAATACTGATAAACAGAATGACATAATGAAAGAATGATAGAATGACAAAACAACTGATAGCTAGAACAATACATTGGCAGAAAAAAATGATAGACTGACAGAACAGAAGATTCAGAAGACAGAATGGCAAATACAGTATAACGATAGAATGATGGCTAGAATGATATAATGATAGATACAACTAAAGATAGATAGAATGAGAGATAGAGAGAACGGTAGATAGACAGAACAAGAGATAGAATTATACAACAAACAGAATGACAGAATGAAAGACTGACTGACAGAATGAACAACAGAAAGATTGACAGATGGAATGATGGACAGAATATTGAATAGACAGAATAACAGATAGACAAAATGATAGAACAACTGACAGACAGAATGATAAAAAAGAATGACAGAACAATAAAATGAAAAATAGAACAATAGAACGACAGACAGATACAATGACAAAACAGACAGATAGAATGATATATTGACAGACTGATAGAATGAAAGACAGAATGGTGGCTAGACAGACAGACAGAGAGATAGAATTACAAAAATATTATAGAAATATGAAACAATGGCTAGAATGATATAACGAACGACAGAAAGAAAGATAGAACTAAAGAATGATGGCTAGAACGACAGATAGAAAAACAGGACAATAGAACAAATAAAATGACAGACAGATAGAATAACAGAATAAATATAGAACGATATAAAAACAGACAGATGATGTCAGACAGAACAACTGCGAGAACGATATAATGATCGATAGAATGATAAATAGAATGACAGATATAGACATAAAAAAAACTATAAACAGACAGACTCCTAAACATTAGATGTTTGGGCTCCTAAACATTAGATCACTCTCACCCAAAGCAGTTATTGTAAATGAAATGATCACAGATAAGATAGATAGATGCCACATCTTGCTTGTAATCATTGAGAGAAAGTTTGACATATCCTAATATTATATTTGACACTTTATGCACTGCTGAAGATACAAACAAGACAAAGTAAATAGGGCAGAGAATGTTTTTTACCTTGTAGTTGCATACTCAGGCCGGTAACCTGTGTGAGAGACAGATTGTAACAGAGTGAATGAGAGAGAGAGAGAGAGAGAGAGAGAGAGAATATGAGAACAGAGTTCTTCAGAGGCCCAGGGGAGGCTTTCGTTTATGCTCAGTAAAGCACATGCAGCCAACCATCTGTCTGGAACTGGACATACACACATACACCTTTAGGACATTGGTACATTTTGAAGAAAAAATCTACATTTCTATGCTTGAGCTACAGGTACCTGTTTAGCTATAAAAATATTTCATCCAAGTGTCAGTATGCAGCAGGCAGACTACAGCCTACAATCTTTAGAGAACAGACACGGTTGATTTTAGGCCAGGGAACATGGTTCCTGACAGCTTTGTTGATCCCACCCACACAGTGTTCACTCAGCGGCCCCTGACAGCAGAGTCTGCGGTGTTCACAACACAAAACTGAAATGCCCCGGGCTCCAAAACATGGAGGCAACATGATGAGCAGATTTATACTCGATGCGGGAATTATAATCCTCCATACTATCACATTTAATTAATATGAAGTTAATATGAGGTTGCATCACCCACATAAGCACTAGTGTGTGTCGTGAGCAGCTTCCAGCTGGTTTCTACTGGCCAAGAGGATTATGATCCAAATGTGTTAGAAATGATCTCCATCATTGTGTGTTTTCAGTTCAAAGTGCTGACCCTCAGTTGGAAGGAACAAAGAAAAGCACACAATACCATCACCGAGGGTCCTCTTCAGTAGATCATGCTTTGCCTGAAGCTTAGTGATGAGATTGCTGCCCTCCAGATACTCGTGAAACTTCTGTGAAGAGACATGATTGAGACCAGCATGAGACCAAAAACATTTGAAAGTAGGTTGACTAATTCACAGCACCAGAATTAACTTTTTGCCACATATGCCAATGAGAAAATATACCAGCCATTAATATATTTGTTGCGAGCAATGAAACGTGACTTTTTTTCTCCAGTCAAAATAAAAAAATAAAGTACATTAAATAATAAAACAATAAGTAAATTAAAAATACAAATGAAATAGAATTAATTATTTAATTATAATTTTATACAGCGCTGCTTGAAAGTTTGTGAACCCTTTAGAATTTTCTATATTTCTGCATAAATATGACCCAAAACATAATTAGATTCTCACATAAATCCTGAAAGTAGACAAAGAGAATACAATCAAACAAAGGAGACAAAAATATATACTTTGTCATTTATTTATTGAGAAAAATGATCAGGTGTTATATATTTGAGAGTGGCAAAAGTATGTGAATCTTTGCTTTCAGTATCTGGTGTGACCTCCCCTTTTGCAGCAATAACTGCAAGTAATGTTTCTTGTAACTGCTGATCAGTCCTGCACAACGGCTTGTAGGAATTTTAGCCCATTGCTCAGTACAGAACCACTTCAACTCTGTGATGTTGGTGGGTTTCCTCCTATGAACTGCTTGCTTCAGCTCCTTCCACAAAATTTTAATTGGATTAAGGTCCGGAATTTGACTCAGTCATTCCAAAACATTAACTTTGT
>NW_015505879.1:466910-488454 GCF_001515645.1 Sinocyclocheilus grahami | reverse complement strand
AACCCTTTAGAATTTTCTATATTTCTGCATAAATATGACCCAAAACATAATTAGATTCTCACATAAATCCTGAAAGTAGACAAAGAGAATACAATCAAACAAAGGAGACAAAAATATATACTTTGTCATTTATTTATTGAGAAAAATGATCAGGTGTTATATATTTGAGAGTGGCAAAAGTATGTGAATCTTTGCTTTCAGTATCTGGTGTGACCTCCCCTTTTGCAGCAATAACTGCAAGTAATGTTTCTTGTAACTGCTGATCAGTCCTGCACAACGGCTTGTAGGAATTTTAGCCCATTGCTCAGTACAGAACCACTTCAACTCTGTGATGTTGGTGGGTTTCCTCCTATGAACTGCTTGCTTCAGCTCCTTCCACAAAATTTTAATTGGATTAAGGTCCGGAATTTGACTCAGTCATTCCAAAACATTAACTTTGTTCTTCTTTAACCATTCTTTGGTAGAACGACTTGTGTGCTTTTGCCGCTCACAAATATGTAAAACTGGATAATTTTCCTGAATAAATAAATGACAAAGTATATATTTTCATGTCATTTGTGTGATTGGGTTCTCTTTGTCTACTTTCAGGACTTGCATGAAAATCTGATGATTTTTTGGGTTATATTTGCCGCTCACAAATATGTAAAACTGGATAATTTTCCTGAATAAATAAATGACAAAGTATATATTTTCATGTCATTTGTGTGATTGGGTTCTCTTTGTCTACTTTCAGGACTTGCATGAAAATCTGATGATTTTTTGGGTTATATTTATGCAGAAATATAGACGATTCTAAAGGGTTCACTTTCAAGCAGCACTGTGTGTATATATATATATATATATATATAATACTTTGCTAATATATATGGTTATAGAATATTAGGTTATGTCAAACATTCTCTCAATGAGTACGTTTACATGCACGTTCTTAAGCCGATTATGCTTAATAAGCCGAAAACGCATGTGGTCATGTAAACACGATAACCCGTTTTCTTTTATCGGAGTAAGGTCATAAACGGCGTAAGCATAAACCAGTCTACACAGGTAGTTTTCTGCCTCTTACCCCAATTCCGTGCGGCATATAAACGCAATAACCCGCTTTCTGTCAGATTATTGAAGTGTGCATGTGTGATACGTGACAGGAACGCTTTGTTAGTGCAGATTTAAGCGCATCTAGACAGTGCAAACGTTTTGGGGTAAAGAAAGAAGGAAATATATCACAAAAGCAGACTCTTTCATAACTCAGAAAATGAAAAATGTGGTCTCATCTCGTGCAGCAGAAGTATAAAAGGTTCAGTGAAACCGCTGCATCTGTAACTGCATGAGGGGATAATAGCCTAGCCTATATGAGCTGTAAGTTTCGCGCGCTGACATGTTGCAAGCTTTATTTAACATCACATCTGACAAACATATGGATGTGGAGTCAGATATGCAAATTATTATATTCTGACTTCAGGGAAATAACCTGATTTATTAATAAAGTCATGAAAACGCAGCTTACTTGCGTTGTCAGGTTGCTGATGTGCAAGTAAACGGGGACAACTGGTTATTTTAATAGGCTGATATTTGAGTTATCAGCTTACTGGTAGACAGTATCTATCTCTCGATCTATCTATCTATCCGTCCAGCCATCCATCCATCCATCCATCTCTATCTCTCTATCCTTCCAGCCATCCATCCATCCATCCATCATCCATCTCTATCTCTCTATCTATCTGTCCAGCCATCCATCCATCCATCTCTATCTCTATCTCTCTATCTATTCGTAAAGCCATCCATCCATCTCTCTATCTAGCTATCAAAACCAACCAATCTTGGCAAAACTTTCTTATAATGCACCTGTTTAATGGTGAAACTTGATAACATGCCTATGACATTTAAATAAAGAGACTGATTTAATTTAAAATAAATACTGGTAAATCTTAAAGAAGCACAAATTGACCATAAAATAGAACTGCTCCGTCTCCTGTTGGTTGGCGCGTCTCTTGGCAATGCTCGGCTTGCTGAGGTAGGTTTCCGACACGGTGGACTTGACTGATTCAGTGGAGCGGCTGTGATGGAAACATTCGGACACGTCATAGTCCTCGATGGTCACCATGTCCTGGACAGTAGTGAGAGTGGCCTCGGAGGTCTTCTTGATCTGAAACAGGACAACATTTTTAGTAGGAATGTCACAGTCATGTCTAGGCTGATATTTGAGTTATCAGCTTACTGGTAGACAGTATCTATCTCTCGATCTATCTATCTATCTATCCGTCCAGCCATCCATCCATCCATCCATCTCTATCTCTCTATCCTTCCAGCCATCCATCCATCCATCCATCCATCATCCATCTCTATCTCTCTATCTATCTGTCCAGCCATCCATCCATCCATCTCTATCTCTATCTCTCTATCTATTCGTAAAGCCATCCATCCATCCATCCATCTCTCTATCTATCTATCAAAACCAACCAATCTTGGCAAAACTTTCTTATAATGCACCTGTTTAATGGTGAAACTTGATAACATGCCTATGACATTTAAATAAAGAGACTGATTTAATTTAAAATAAATACTGGTAAATCTTAAAGAAGCACAAATTGACCATAAAATAGAACTGCTCCGTCTCCTGTTGGTTGGCGCGTCTCTTGGCAATGCTCGGCTTGCTGAGGTAGGTTTCCGACACGGTGGACTTGACTGATTCAGTGGAGCGGCTGTGATGGAAACATTCGGACACGTCATAGTCCTCGATGGTCACCATGTCCTGGACAGTAGTGAGAGTGGCCTCGGAGGTCTTCTTGATCTGAAACAGGACAACATTTTTAGTAGGAATGTCACAGTCATGTGTCAATGCAAGAGTTCAGTCATTTTTATAATTTTTTTACAGTATTACACAACATAATTCTAGGATAGTCTTGCAACGTTTATTAATAAGAATGTGTGTCAGTGCAAGAGTGAAAACAGGAGGAACAAAAGTGCTAGAAAAACACATTAAGCACTGAATAAAAGACAAGGAGGGAAAAAATCCTCTGACCGTCCCTGCTTGACATGTGCTCTGTGACTAATAGCAGGCCTTGAGCAAGACACCAGACCAAAGAAATCAATTTATAGCGAGGGGAGCGGAAGATGACCTAAGGAACCATCATTCACTTGATGGCCTTGAGGATTCATTTCTGTAACTTTCCAGTGTCAGACGTGCAACATTATCATACAGTTCTAAATATCTGGAACTGTACCACTATACCCCAAGAGGAACAGACTGACAAAATGATCGCAAAGTGAATTGCTGTGGACTGCAAACCAGTGACATGAATAAAGAATAAAGCAAACAATATAAAGCCACTTTTTTGTGACGTGTTCAATGCTTTAATTATCATTTTTCAGAAGATATTGATAAACACTGATATAACTTGATTCAATTAGCATATCATAAAAATAAAAACTAAATTACAATATTTAATCAACTGACAGCACAAAAAAAACATCAAAATTAACCACAAAAATGGTGAAAAGGTGAAGGCAAGGAGATAAAAAAAGAAGAGGAAAAGATATTGAAAGGAGAAAATAATGAAAAAATAATAAATCATAATAAATCATATTATATATAATGATAAAATATTATATGATATATAATAATGTAATATATAATTATATAAAATATTATATTATATAATAGCATAATAGCATAATATATTATAATATATACAAATATTATATATAATATAATACTATAAATGTATTATTATTTATTACTTATTTTATTATTTTTTTAAAATGTAATTAAAATGTGTGATTTAGTAAAATTTTTACTATATATCAATATCAATAAAACATAATAATTTTACCAATGAGAAAGTCAGTGCAATCTCTCAGTGGAAATAATAAAAATAAAAATTATAATAAATAAATAAATATATATATATACACACATATATAAATAAAGTTAATTTAAATACATTTTGATATATAATTTATTTATTTAAAGAGAAAGAGAGAGTTTAAAATATTACTAAAATAATTCAAAGACATAATTGAACCACATAAAATGGCAAAAAGGAGAAAGCAAGAGGTAAAAAAAAATAAAATGGGGAAAAGATGTTGAAAGCTGGTGAAATCGCTCAGTGGAAGCATTTGTTCACCTGCTGAAAGAGGTTGCACAGTACGCAAGAGCAAATTTCTCTCACACTGACATGCTCTCTTTCTCACACAAGCGCACACATACACACAGCTTTTTCTGTTTGCACAAACACTGCAATCTTGCAGAACACAGTAAAACATACGTATAGACAAATGTAGACAATGTCAAACAACCACAGTGTGTATCACGTATACTTGCAGCATAAAACTATGGCAGTTTCATCACATACTGAGCTCATCTCTCACTGTCACGTTTAGGCTGAATCATCCTTTACATCAATGGAGGATGACATACAAGTCAATGGAAACCAGCACTCACACTTAAAACAGTATGGATCCAGGTCACTGCTCTACTTGTGATTCACCGGCCTATTGTTGTAGGGACAGAAACACTGAGAGATAATCACAGGTTTAAACCCGCCCCCTGATGCTGAACTGTCTGTGGTCTGGTTTTGGTGAAGGCATGCCATTTATGGATGATATGCCACACCTGTCTTGTAGGATGTGGTTTACTGGGAAAGTCAACCTCAGCTGAGCCATAACAAAGGCAGACAGGTTACAAAGAGGTAAAGTGAGTGCAGGGGGAAGGGAGGAGCTCAGTTTCAAGGACATGAAAGCAGTCCAAATGAAATGATGTGGAAAATAAGAGGGATTTTTAAAAGTATCTTTAACTACTCGAAAAGCCTGGGCTCTTCAGCTTTTTTTAACCTCAGGTGATTAAAGACATGAATGCTAAATATAAACTAGACTTCAAATAATAAAAGAAAAAACTCAGCTGAGCCCTATTTTCAAAGTGCATATTTTGAGATAGTATGTAGTGTGAATTACTTTTAAAATAATCAAAATATAAATAAAAAATGATTAATTGTTGTATGTTATTATTGTTAACTATAACTAAAAGCAAAAAAAAATAAAAAATTATTCAATTAACTATACAGTTAATTCATTATTTGATATAAATTAAAGATGAACTATAATAAAATTAAATATAAAAAACTTATTTTATTTCTGCATTTCATTTCCATGTAGTTTAAGTTGAAGTACTATGATATCTAAAACTAAACTAAAACTTATAAAAGCTATATAGTTAAAAAATAATAATAATAATGACAAAACAACTAAAACATTAAGTTAACAAAATAATAGTATATGATATTATATCAGTGATAGCAAAATAACAGATACAGGTTTCACTCATAAAATGTGACTTTTCAAATGCATTGACAATACTTTTAGTATTATTTTTACATTATAAAATACTTAACAGATCATTATACATTTTATATAGATGTTATACTGTATATATAGATCTTTACATGTTATATACGCAATAAACTTTTTTTAATTTGATATTTGGCTTTTGTCTTTTTTTTTTTGACTTTGTCATTCAAGCCTAGTTGTCCACATACTACTTGACAGACTACATCTCATGACAGAAATGCCACGAAACTTCGATTTACTGATGTCTTTGCAAATATGAAAAATATAGGTATCTTATATGGAAAGATGTGGCATTATGTATTATTATGTGTTACCAAATCTTTTCTCATTTGGAAACGCCAATTTGCTGATCAATTAACATCAGTATTCTTTTGACTATTTGATCTATAAGATTGACAAACAAGCTGCTCAGGGTAATAAGATGGCACTGAACAAAGATGATATTTTGGCACATCTGTAGCACTGTGGCAATCAACATTAGCACTAACAGAAGGGCCCAATAATCAGTACAAAGGTAGCCGAGAGGGCCGCAATCAGACGATAAGTGCTTCACGCAGCAGCAGGACACAGATCTCCCAGCGCTTGATGTGCCTCCCAGAGGTTTATCTCCTGCAAAACAAACAGACACTTCCTACGGAGAACCGTGCAGTGCCTTAGTGGGGTTTTAGCGCCTGATGTGAACAGAATATCCATTGGAACAGACAAGAAGGGCGGCAGAGAAAGATAAAGGGAGTGGGACAGAAAGTCAGAGATAACACTGTCTATACTCCTCTGAGAACTCCAATCTCTCCCTAATCTCTACAGCAAACACTATTTACATTATTCAATTATGAGCTTGAGAAGAAGAATGGAAAAAGAAGAGCTGACAGCTGGATAATTGCTGAAGAAAAATGAAAGGATGAAGCAGGAAGCTTGAAATGACAGACATATTCTTCCTTTGTGTCTGACATAGGTGTGTTTGAGAATGAGGCGAAGCTTGAGTGGTTTACGGCGGTTATACTATAATAATGTATTCATCGAGTCATTTCTTTTGTCATCTAATGCAGTGAAGGTTCTAGGAAACAGCTGGACTAAGACTCAACACTATGTCCAGTATCCTGTCATGTTCATTACAGACCTTGGGTCTGATGTCAAAAGATGCTTTAAGCCATCTGGAGAAACCAGGAAGTGCCCTGACCTCACATCCTTCCGCTTCCTTTCGGCCTTGTCAGTGGTCCAGTCAATATAAACACTTGTCATTTAGCACATGTAAAGTACTAGTGATAGAACAATATAGTATATATAATCAGACGGTATTTAGGACTAACAACAGTGTTGTTTGGTCAATTAAAAATTAAAAGATAATTTGCCACTAGTTTCAGGTCAAAGGTTTAGCAAAAGCTTTGTTTTTCTGTTTGATGTTTTGTTGTCAAATAAAGGACATTTTATGTATAAATACAGGAAAAAAAATCTATTTATTTTTTCATGCACGATTTTTAAAAATATTTTCAATATTCTTCCAAATTTTGTTAAATGACAACAACCAAATATATGCACTTTAAAGAAAAAAATGGGACAAAAACTACTGAAAAAAAAGGTATTTCTAACAAAGCAATGCCCAAAGTAGTCTTAATAAAATATGTGAATATTTTTGAAATTATTTATGTGAACAGACAATGTTCAGAACATAAAACAAACAAATAAATAGAACACTGTAAACAAATGAAAAAAAATCTTATTCCTTTTACTATAATGCACAAAATATGTTTAATAAAATTATCTATTTGTAGTTGAACATTAAGTCTGCCATTTATTCAAACCACATTAATCAGGCTCTTCACATCCTTACAAAAGCCTCTTTCATTTTTTACAGAAAATGATGTATTTATACTACAACCTGCAATGTTTCAGTTAGCTTCCCATTTTTCCAGAACCATTTAGCTTCCACAACAACACTGACAGTGGGCTGAGCGATCGTTCTTTACAGCAGATGATTTATCGGCTCTTTGTTGGAAAAGTCTACCAAGGACTGTACCTCCACAACAAAACCACTGCCTGAAGCAACAAAATTCACACAGGACTGACCGTTCCCTAATGCTGCATGCTTGCCTAACAAGGTATGTTAAATCTGTGCAGAAATAACAATTGCACACACTGGACACACTCGGTACCAGATTTTGTCTGTCAAAACTGAGAAAGAGAGTCACGGCAGAGAAATAACAGGAAGAAGATAAAAGAAGAAGAGGGCAGATGTAAGACTAGTGCATCTAAGATGGACACGATAAAGCCAAAAAGATCCATTTTCCTGACCGAGTGGTTTTTCTCCGGAAGCAGCTTTCGACTTAAGGCCTGATTCAAATGTTAAGATAATAACATGTAAAAAAGACAGGCACAGTCTGCAGGAAGAAAAGGGAGATGGTGAAACTGAGAGAAGCTTCTCTGTGCATCACTCAGGTTATCTGGAGGACAGAGAAAACTCTGCAGGGAGGAAAAAAAACTATTTCTTGTAAGTCCTTCCAAAGCCTCTTTTACGATCAGCTCCTGCCAACTCAATTAAGTAAACACATTGCAAAGCTGTCTCGCTCTAATGCAACAGGAAGATATGGGATGCACGTTCCTGGACTTCTCTAACTTATTAACAAGATTTTCAAATTCAATTATGCAGTTCAACGTCAGCTGAAATGAACACAATCACTTCAGCACTGGTGATCGTCTGATGCGGTTCTTATTTAGTAGACGCTTTATAATCCAAATTGAATTTCTGGGAAAGCCTTTTGTGCTCAAGGGAACAAAAGTGATGGTATAGGTGGTCATTTTGAACTATTTTAAATGTACCTTCCATTGCTCCTGAGCCTTTCTGGTGGTGCTCGGGTCACCTTACCTCTTCGTTCTCGATCTTTAGAGTGGCCAGACGGGATTGAAGCTGCTGGAACCTCAGGAGGAGTTCTGCTTGCACTGGAGGCTGGGCCGTGATCAGACACACCTGAAAACAAACAGATTTTAAATTATAAGAAAGAAACAGGACAGTCGCCATTAACCCGTTAACACCTACATTGGGGCATTAGTGACCCAAGACATCATTCACTACCTTCCCCCATAGGGCTGGGCGATTAATAATATCATATCGAGATGTTCTCTGTGTGAATAAGTTGTGCTATTTCATCCACTACACAAATTCAAAAACACACGATGCTCACGGTTTTGAGTCTACTTTCTCAATATATGAGGAGAGTTCACATTAACTTTATCTCCAGAGATACTCTGAGAGTCACTTCACAATCTTTTCACCGTTTAATTTGAGAAAAACTACTGTCAAATACACACTGAATCTCAAAGATCTTCACGACAAACCGCCAAAATAAAAGTTCAGTTTAACTTCAAGAAATTATGACAGAAATATTTTACTACTGTATACTAAAATGCTTTATATTTTTGTACATTATATTGTATATCACACCTTTTTTGATGATACATTTTATATTAAATCAGAATTAAATAGAATTTAGAGAAGAAATAAAACTAGTTTCATGGGGCTCTAAATTCTATCTTACTCTGTGGAGTTTAAATGTGAACAAACATGTTTATGTTCATTCTCAAGGTCTAACAAACATGTTAGTAGCATTTTCTCCTCCGTTATTGGTAAATTAATATTGTGCTAGTGTTTTTGGCCTTATCGCCCAGCTCTGCAATTCTGATTCTGATTGGCTGTTAATGTTTTCATTGTTAATCAGCTGGGAAAAACACTTTGAAAGTGATTCCAATGATATTGTTCCTCGGTGCAGTTATCATTAATGTTGGTGTGGTAACTTTTAAAACTACATCTTTATTGCTATCGTTATAGTTATCATCCTTGTTGTGAAAGGGCCTTTAGAGGACCTGCTCTAACAGAACAGAGCTCCCTAGAGAAGGAACCTCATATTCAAACAAATAACCAACACCTGGCACAATCAATACAACCGACTTTTATAAAGCAAAACCCAAGTTGCTTTCATTGACCAAGAGAGTACAGGCATGACCGCAAAACAACAGGTTGTAAACCATGCACAGACATTATATCAGTGACAAAATGGCCAATTAAGGAGGATAAATCCAATAAACACTCTCTAAAAACTGCTTGAGGGTGAGAAATGCAATATGATTTGCTCTCTCAACGCTGCCAGCTGAGACACAATAAAAACAGGATAGGAAGCAATCCTGACCACATATAATTCAGAATTTAATTAAGACGTTTTTCTCCACTCTGTATCCTGTATGATCTCATACGCTTCAACACGGCTTTAGACAAGATTCACGTGAGGTTAATGGATGGGCTGGTATATGTACCATGAGAGATGCATTTTAAAATGAAACGTAATGTCTGCTTACAGGTTATTTGTACGGTGAAGGATGTTGGGTCATTCTAAGCAGTACATTTTCATCTTTCCATTAGGGCTGCACGATTAATTGAATGCTATTGTCATGCGCATCTCATCAGTAAAGCCGGTTCTGTGATTAGTTGTAAATCTCCATCACGTGCGTTCAGATGGAGCGGCATTTACTACACAGAGCCGTTGTTTACTGACAAGCTATGCAATATCACGTTCATAATCGAAGGCGATTCAAGCAGTTAAAGAAAACAAAGAAAACAACAGCATAACAGACTGTTAAGAAACTAAACCTCCTCTTAACCAAACACTGGGTGACAGTCTGGTTGTTATTGTGTGTACATATGTACGTGGGTGTGTGGGTATGGCTTTGTTTAAATCTGACCTCATCTCCCATATGTGGCTGGAACTCAAATTTAACAGGCGGGCAGAAAGCAGTAGGGTACATTTCCATGAAGCGCTGGCGGTCACTACGGGGGTCCAGACTGTCCACCGCGTTCTCAATGATGTCCAGGCCCTCGTGACGAGATGTCTCCAGGTTATATTCGGCCGAGAGGTAGGTCCGCAGAGCCCGGTTCAGAGAGGCATGATATCCCAGATCACAACACTACACCGGAAAAAAGAGAGAAACGTTACAAAAAATATATAAATAATGGGCAAAGAATCTCTTTAAGTAATACTGTATATGCTGCATTCAAATGATGGTGTGTCTTACTTCCAAAACAAGTGAAGAAGCTTTTAAGCACTAGTGCAACAAAAAAAGAGCAACGGATGCAGTACACTATCAACTCATAAATTAGTTAAATATGTAGCATTTTTCTGGCAAGCTGCATCCCAATTTGTCATTTACAGAAGTGAAAATCTATACAAAAGTAATTTTTAATTGTGAAATGTGATTTAAAAGCAGCACAAGAAGTCAGTTAACTGACATATTTTAAATAAAGTGTGGTAAAAATTTAAAGTGACAGTACACATTGAACAGACAGTTCATGTGAAGTAAAGTGACAGTTCTTAAAAAGACTCAAACCTACAACCAATTGGTTATCAGCCAAGATCTGTAACCACATGGCCACTTTCATCATGTCTTACTCACAGCTAATATCTGAGATTCCAAACACATTAATACCAAGGTCAAAGCATGACATACTGGTCTAATCAGCAACTGTGGCTTTAGGAATATTTGTGTCCCCGTGTCTGACCGTTCCTACATGACCTAATACATACTGACTGTGCTCTGGTGGTCTGTGTGCTGTCTTTATAAGGCGTTGGACTTGCAGGACTTGTGCAAAACAGCCCGGTAGCCTAGTTGTTCAAGGCTAAGCATAGACTGGCAGGAATTTCCATAATTTTGACTCTGATATGAGAGTCATGGGGAACTGAAATGCAAAAAGATGTCCTGGATAATAAAATATGGGGGAGAACTGTGCCGTCCTTGGGGAGGTTTACAGGTGCATCTCAATAAATTAGAATGTCATGGAAAAGTTGATTTATTTCAGTAATTCAACTCAAATTGTGAAACTTGTGTATTAAATAAATTCAATGCACACAGACTGAAGTAGTTTAAGTCTTTGGTTCTTTTAATTGTGATGATTTTTGACTCACATTTAACAAAAACCCACCAATTCCCTATCTCAACAAATTAGAATACTTCATAAGACCAATAAAAAAAACATTGTTAGTGAATTGTTGGCCTTCTGGAAAGTATGTTCATTTACTGTACATGTAGTCAATACTTGGTAGGGGCTCCTTTTGCTTTAATTACTGCCTTAATTTGGCGTGGCATGGAGGTGATCAGTTTGTGGCACTGCTGAGGTGGTATGGACTGGAAGATCTGCCAGATCTCGACTCCCAAAGTGTCTGCAAACTTCCAAAGTCCATTTTATTTCATTATCACGATGGCTTGCTCTGTCTGTCAGACTGCAGATTGTTTTAAGCATTTGGATGCCCTTTTTTCATTAAAATGGTGCAGTTATTGTGCCAGAACTCAAATTAAGAGTCAAATTATGCACTGACTTAAGAGCCAAATGATGACAGCCATTTTTTGCACCTGCTTTGGGGTTTTTGGGGCTTGAAAAATAAAATAAAACATGGTTTAGTATCAATAAGACCCATAATGAGGAGCCCATGCAGAGGTATCCATTAGTTTGTTAGCAGTATGCAGGGGCAAAAACGTCTTTATACAAGACAAAATTTTAACCAGACAAGGTCAAGTTCTTTCTCTTCCAAAAAAATGTCTGAAAAACTGACTGCATGCATATATCATCACCAAAACACCGTCACCCCCTGCAGAGAGTTTTTTGTTTCTTAGATGAAATTCATATTACTGGATATTCAGTTTATAAATAAATGATGCTGAGATGATTTAACAATGATTCAGGCTGTAGAATGGTGAAGGAGTACTCAGCAGGGTGAAACATGAAAAAGGTACATTGAAGCATACAGTAGTTGACCTAAAATAGTCTCTCAGACAGCCTGATTCACAGAAAACTGGGTTTCCACTTCCTCGCCATTCATGCTAAAAAATGTTTTGCCATATTCAAAAGCTGGAGGACATACAGTACCTTAATATAAAAGTAGGACAACAGCCACTTCATACAAAATAACATAAAGGGGGTACAAAAAAATTTATAATTTAATATTCTCAACTATATATACAGTGGGGGAAAAAAGTATTTAGTCAGCCACCAATTACTAACGTTATTTATATAATCTCAAATAATGCTAGAACTTGTGGAGTGCAGCTATCATTAAAACAAAATGAAAATGAAATTTTAAAATTAATGCAACTGATCCCCTCAAATTGAAAATGCAAAATAAAAGCTTTTTCATTTGGTCTCAAACTTTTGGAAAAGGCCTCTTGTTTCTCCACCCTCATTTAAACCCCCATTATTTTCTTTGCTTATCCTCTATGCCGAGGATCATTTTTTACCACCTCATTCTCCACAGACGTTATGTTAAGCTCCTCAATCTCTCTCAAACGAATGCATTTGACAATCAGGCCTTCAGAAAACGTCTTTAAAAACAGGTTTGTGTGGTTATTTGGAGATATGGAAATGAATGCAATTTAACCACAGTGTATTTTTTAAAACTCATTCCTGTCAGACACACCTGCATTTGAAGTCTCAAGAGCTCAGATTTGAATGCAACATTGACAGAGCTCTCGCTGAGGAGTCTATGCATTTCCTCAGATCAAAGCAGGTGTAGACAAAGATGCATATTCAACCAAGGAACCGATGAAAACGGCAGCAGTCTTTGTCATATTTAGCTGTCCCAGCAGACCTGAGGTCATTTTGAAACTCTATTTATAACTGTCCTACTTGTCACACAAAGTTTCTTCGTCTGTGGAAGAATCCCTGAACCTCCTTTTCATTCCCCAGTACTTACATCTATTAAATCAGACAAGTCGTGAATGTAATACTTGAAGATTGAAGCATTAGAGGCTTCGAGCGTCAGTAGGTATTCGTTCCGAGCTTTGATCGACTTCAGCTTGTTCTCCGAGTACTTGGCCTGCCTCTGATGAGAGAGAGAGAGAGAGAGAGAGAGAGAGAGAGAGAGAGCATAGAAGCAAAACAGAATTTCAGAAAACGGGTTGAAACATAAAAACATGCAAGCAAGCTTTTATCTCTGCATGCAGTCTGTCCCTTCAAGATTTCTTGTGAAGTGACAAGGAACAAATGCATCCAAAAATAAACCAACGAAGACATAAGCACATAAACAGCAAAAATCACTATACAGACATATATAGACTAATATGGTACATCTACAGTATGTGGCTACAAAAAAATCTTAAAGAACAAGTATTGCTCATTGTCATTTCCTGTATCAGTAAGGATATTACTAACATTCAGACCCACTTAGTCGACTAATTCAACTGACAGACCAACAGACAGTGACTCACTCTAACTTCCATATTTTAACCATCCCACAATGTCTCGTTCCAGGAAGCATCCATGGAAAAAACAATCCCACAGCTGTTAAATCATTTGTCACGGGTTTTAACAGAAAACAGATACACTAAGATCATAAAACGTTGCCATTCCTGTGAAAGCGGGGTCAGCCATGTCTTCTATCAAAAGATGTCTGGCGCATAAAACTTAGGTGCAGAAGGAAGTTCATTCATAATAATAATAATAATAATAATAACAATAATATCTACTTTTTTATTGTTTGCCATTTTATAGTTTTCTGTTTTGTTTATTCTTAGCATTACATGTTCTGTTGTGCTTTAGGTACGGTATGAGAAAGCACATTACAAACAATGGAATATGGGTCAAATATGTGTGCATATATATATACTGTATATATATATATATATATATATATATATTACCCACTGTATATATACATACATCGATCGATTCTGACTTGATTCTTAGAACTGATAGTTTCTTTGGATGATTCATCATGGTCTGGTTGTTATGTACTACTAAATACCATTTCTTATTTACCTTCTCCTTCATCTTCTCAATCTTCTTCACAGAGCTCCGTCTCTGGTGTCTATCCTCTAGTCGGATGTGAAAGACGGGATCTCCAACACGTCCGATCTGCTTTTCCTCCTGCTTCTCAGCCTCCTTCAGTTTGCTCTCGGCACTGATGCTCTCCGTGTGATACATATGGTAGGTTTTCATCACCTGCGGGACCCAGAGGTCAGAGGTTAAAGTTCAACAACAGCCAGCTGAGCTCTAGAAGTGCTGCAGCGGCTCGTCTGAGCCAAAACACTTTCATCCTCCCACTTGACACAAATCAATTCTGTTCTCCTTCAGAGAAACATTCTTTTGTTATGTAAAGCCAAAAAGCACCAATTTAATTGTTTTAAAACAAAACATAAATGCATAACTTTCTATTTCATATACCTTCATTCGCATTTCAGTTCAAATCAGCACTTTCAAAGAGTAACCAAATGAAACAAAATACTAGCTTCTTGATTAGCCATGACGGAGCTTTTATTTGACCAAGAAAAAAACTATTTTACTGGTACTATTAGAGAGACTGAAACTATTACACTGGTAAAACTATGTATTTGAAGTTTGCTGGTAATTGCAGTCATTTTAAAACAGAATCAGTACAGTTTCATCTATTATGTTGTACCTTACTCAGCTTCTTTCATCAAACCCAAAGCCATTTTCAGATGAAGCACACATTATGGACTGCTAAACCCCCGTGAAGAAATCCAATTATTGAGAAGTGAATTTGTGACATAATGGTAAACGCTGCTTCAGACGGCTTGAGTCATTGTTTTGGTTAGGTGGCTATTAGTCATATCCAGATTAATTTTATGACGAGCATTAGGATGTGACTCAGAACATATGAGCCTGTACTAACAAACTAATTATGCCTACGATGTCAAACTCTTCACAAAGAGCGAGCGCTTAATCGACGCTAAAAGCTTTGTCACGCTGTAATTGATGTAACATCGGCACGCCATGATTGAACAGTGCATGCAGCTGATCCAGACTCTCTTTTCTTAGAAATATATGAAATGTCAGTCTCTTGAGAAAGTAAAAGTTTTGAAAGCATACCGCTCTTTAGTGTTTTTTAGTGAATTACTATGGTATTTTTGTGTTGTATTCTGGGTGGGTAGGCCTCCAAAGTCCCTATGATATTCCATTTTTACCTAAAACTTTCAGTGATTTAAAGCTGAAATAAAATATTATACTTAAAACGTAAAAAAAAAAAAATAAATAGAAAATTAGAAATTGATTTTGATTGACTTTAAATCAACCTAAAAAGTCATTTTAATATGAAGAATTACAATTTCTAGCAAATATAAGGCTAAAAATATATAAAATACAAAAAAATAATAATTGATCAAATAAAAACGGCAAAAGCACAAAACAAAACTATTAAAACACACTAAAACTAAACTAAAAATACTAAAATATGAATAAATACTATAATATTAGCCTATATAAATTATACTAAAATAACAGTGGATATGGCTCGGGTCCATCATTTAATATTAATTTAATAGATTTTTGACTGGTAGTTTTATAGCCTGTCAGGCAAAAATTGTTAGTACAACCATTAAGAAACAAAAAATATATTCCTAGCAAAAAAGCGGAAGCAGTTGCGGCTGCGGTCGTGTGCAGACCAAAGAGTGTAAAGATCATCGACTCTACCGTGCGACTCCACCGGGCAGGGACACCGGCAAAGGATAAGTATCGCTTTTTATTTCTCCTCTTTCCTGCTACTTGTTTCACTTCTGTTTCAGTTTTTTTTATAACCATTTCTTACTATGTGTCAGTAAGTTGTTGTTATTTTAGCATGTGTGTTTGGCTCAGTGTTATTTTTTAGGATTACTGATACACTTATGTAGTTTGATTTGTATTAGTTATCTATTTTAGTTTTAGTTACAGTTGTAGTAATGTTGTCATTTTATTAGTTTTTTATTATGTCTATATAGGTTTTTTATTAAGTTTTAGTTTTATTTAATTTGAGTTATTTCAGTACTTCAACATACAAAATGGAAATGAAATAATATATATATATTGGATGTATTTATATATATGTAACGTTACATGTATATGTATATGTGTGCGGCTGTACATGCACATATGTAGTTGTTTTTTGGTGTTTGGATTAGTGTTATGTTAGAATCATTATTATACTCATACCTTTTGTTCTTTTAATATTTTGAATTGTTTTTAGCTTTTTTTTTTCATTTAAATGTTTAGTTTTGAAATGTTGTATGCATTTGCCATTTTTATTTTATTTATTACATTTTCTTAAATGTGTATATATATATAGTATTTATAGCGTTTTAGCTTTTAGTTTTAATTGCTTTTTCTTATTTGTAAGTCGCTTTGGATAAAAGCATCTGCTAAATGACTAAAAGTAATAGTTTTAGTTACAGTTGTAGTAATGTTGTCATTTTATTAGTTTTTTATTATGTCTATATAGGTTTTTTATTAAGTTTTAGTTTTATTTAATTTGAGTTATTTCAGTACTTCAACATACAAAATGGAAATGAAATAATATATATATATTGGATGTATTTATATATATGTAACGTTACATGTATATGTATATGTGTGCGGCTGTACATGCACATATGTAGTTGTTTTTTGGTGTTTGGATTAGTGTTATGTTAGAATCATTATTATACTCATACCTTTTGTTCTTTTAATATTTTGAATTGTTTTTAGCTTTTTTTTTTCATTTAAATGTTTAGTTTTGAAATGTTGTATGCATTTGCCATTTTTATTTTATTTATTACATTTTCTTAAATGTGTATATATATATAGTATTTATAGCGTTTTAGCTTTTAGTTTTAATTGCTTTTTCTTATTTGTAAGTCGCTTTGGATAAAAGTGTCTGCTAAATGACTAAAAGTAAAGTAAAAGTAAAAATGGTGGCGAACAAGATGCTCTCCAAACTTTCATCCTCAGGGATAATCTTTGCCAAAAATGAAAATTCTGTCCAAATTTACTCTCCCTCATGTTGTTACAAACCTGTATGCATTTCTTTTCTCTGTGGAACACAAAAGAAGATATTTTAAAGAATATTGGTGGCTAAACGGTTTCAGTTCCTATTAACTTCTATTGTACTCTTTGTCCATACATTGGAAGTCAATGCAAACCGAAACTGTCTGGTTTACCAGCATTCTTCAAAATATCTCTTTTACGTTCCACAAAAGAAATTCAGTCACACATATTAGGACTCACATGAGGGTGAGTATATATTTTAGGTGGAATTTTTTCATATATATATAAGGTGTTTGTTTTATCCTCCAAACTTAAATATGAGCATTAGCATGCAATGCTAACAAGACAGACAGAAACAATTACAGCACCGCTCATCAGCTTGCCTTTTCCTCAATCAAAGGTGACTGAGCACCAAGCTGATTACAAGGACCCATTCACGATTAGACCCCGAACACCGGGTCAGGCCAGGCCATAATCACAGCGGCAGTCTCGCAGCATTATAATTCATGGTACAGTATAGCCTCAAAGGCCTCAAAAGACTATAAGACGTGGACCAAACTAAATATTGTTCATAAATATGTACAGTCGGAGAAGCACAGTGCACTGCTGTCCACGACTGTATAATTAGACACATGGCTAGGATGGCAGACCAAACCATGGGCCCCGCTCTCCACTTACTGGTCTGGAACTCTGTTTACATTTCTGCTGGTTTTAGAAGGACCCATTTTAGACCTGTTATTTTACTGGCTGTGGTTGCATGGAGGGTTTCTGATGCAACAGTCCCACAAGAGTGTTTCCCTCCCGAAGGGTAATTCAGGTCAAAAGGGATGATATACTTCTACAATGATCAAAAGGATGCTGTGGTGTGCGGAATGATTACAAGATCAAAACGTTCAGAAAATATAAATGTGACAGCTTCAAAAAAAGAAAAAAAATCTGGGATTGATTTTCTCGATGGGTTCTTATGATGGGAGAATGCAAATCAAGACAGAAATCAAATCAACATTTCTAACTGAAACCAGTTTAGTTTTGTCCTCATTCGTCCATCATTCAAATGTCTGAGGTCAGAAATGAATACTTTAATTCAGCAAAGTTTAAATTAAATGTTAAAATATTATATTTAAAAAAAACAATTTTTTTTTAAATATATATGTATTCTTATTTTTTATTTATATTTTTAAATATTTTTAAAAAATGTAAAAAAGTAAATATTTTTACATTGCTACAATAAAATTCTACTTAAAATAAATGCTGTATTTTTTTTTCTATTCATCAAAGAACCCTAAAAATACATATACAAATACATATAATGGTTTCCACAAAAATATTAAGCAGCATAACTGTTTTTAACGGTGATGATAATAAGAAATGTTTCTTGAGCACAAATTAGCATATTAGAATGATTTCTGAAAGATCAATTTCACAATATTACTATTTGTACTGTATTTTTAAAATATAAATAAATGCAGGCTGAATCTGAATATGTATAATAGAAATTGAAAGTGACAAAATCAATTAATCTGAACATATCTGATGTTTTAAAAACAGTTATGAAGAGTATGATTTTGGTAAAATAGCATTTTACCATGGGAGGAACTAGCAACACAATAAGTTAGAAAAAGAAACCAATTCTCTGTCAAAATGTCTGGCTTTGTGTTGTTTTTGACGGTCACTCATAGCTAGTTAAGACAAAAAACTTGGAATAATACCACTGAGGATACATCATTACTCGCTTAATTTACACTTTTTCCAAATAATTTAGTTTAGACGTGTTAATACAGTACAACGCAACAAAACTAAACAGATTTGACAGAAAAATACATATTATGTGACATTGAACTTTGCAAACAAATAAAGACACAGAGGACAAGTCCTCAGTCCGCAGGTGTTTTTAAGACCTGGGAATACATTAGCATCTTATTAAGACCACAAGGGAAGCAAAGGACACATGAATCTTCCAAGCGACTGCAGTGGGCCTGACAGCTGCAATTCAATTCTGAGAATTAACTATTGATTATTGGTGCAAACACCATAATCTACCAAGGTCAGAGATGAGGAATGTATACGTGAATATTAAGCGGTTTTATGGGTCTTTTACCATAGTACACTCCCGGGTGCAGCCAAGAGGTAGAAGCATAGGCATGAAATACTAAATATTTCTGTTCTCACAAGAGATCGGCTATCACAGCTCACAACATATAGCTGTCAGTGAGAGGAGTGTTATTATTACAGCACTTACCGTGTAGAGCTCGTTGAGCACTTTCATCAAATCCTCTTGCAGCTGAAAGGTGATTTCTTTACTCTGAAGAGAGAGAGTAACAAAAAGAAAGAGGAGGCATCAGCTATCAAATCACATTAAAATCAGTGTTTGACAAAATAAAACTATGTGTTTGCATGCAATTAAAATGTTAGTTTTATCAGGGATTTGTATGTGGGCTCACATTCTTCACACTCAAGGATTACAGTTCAACTGTTTGCTTCAACTTTTGCAGCTTTTGTGGATTACCTGATCTTTCTGTCTCGCAGGCCACTCAAGATTCTCACTAACACAATTATATCTCTACTAATCTGATTCCACGAGCATTTCCTACATCCCAGTGCTCAAGGGTGCTATGAGCGAATCCTTCCGATACAGCTAGCGCAAGACCTGCAGTCAATCTTCAGAGGCCACAATGTCCTTCAAACTAAATTATACTCTCAATCCATGAATTTGAAAGGAACTGGAGATGCAGTCATCATTTTAGTTTATGTGGGTTTATTTAGAAAATTTGTATTTATTTATTTATTCATTCAATTTATTTAGTGAATTTCACCAATCTTATAAATTAAGTAAGTACAAGATGTAGATATTTATAAATAATTAATTAATAAAATCACAGATATATATATATATCTATATATATATATAGTGGAGTGCATCATTTTGTTAACTTTGTGGTTTATTATTTTGAGTCGTTTGGGACGCGGTAACACACGGCCCTCTAACAATATATATTGCTTTACAGATCTATCACTCTGGCCACTCAGAAATGTTCACGCAATCATGCAGCACGTATCATAAGGTCTGCGCTCCGGCGCGGTTAGCGCTCACACTAACTGATCTATATGTAACTGAACCGTGCTCTGGCCCACCTCTTCCAACCGAGCCAGGGATGGCTAAACGAACGCACAGAGTGATTATACTAGTCAAACGAACCGTGCTTTGGGGGTCAAACGCGCTCGGGCACGGTTAAGATTGCCTAGTGTGAGTACACCCTAATTATTCTCCAACATCCTGCACACACGAGTCTCTACCCGCACTCGCCCATCAAGTGTTGTCCCGCACCGCACTCTGCTGCGTTGGGTCCCACGATAGTGCAGGTCTCTAAGGTGCCTGTTATAATGTTATGATCGAGGCTCTGGACTCTGAGCATAACTTGTTTTTCTATAACAAATAAAATATTTTCTATAAAAAACGCTAATGCCCTGGCAGTGGCAAATAGCTTGTTTTATATTTAATTTGATTACATTAATGTTATAAGTTGAGATTTACAAGAAATATTTTAACTGCTACTATGTAAAAGGAATACTGCTGTAAATAAAAAAAGCACTTATTTGTTTAAAGTGTTTGCAAACCAAATGTTATTGCACTTTTGTTCATATAGCAGTACTTTTAAATGAAAAAAGTGCACAATACACTATTTATGAATGCATTATTGAATTTTGTGGAAAATGAGATTAATCGTGATTAATTGCAGACAATCATGCGATTAATCGCAAGCAAAAAATGTAATCATTGTCCAGCACTAATATATACAGTGGTGTGAAAAATTGTGAAAAAATGTGGCCCACATCCTGCTTTTTAAATTTTTTGCATATTTGTCACACTTAAAAGATTCAGATCATCAAACTAATTTTAATATTACACAAAGATAATGCAAGTAAATACAAAATGTAGTTTTTAAATGATTATTTGTTTTATTAAGGGAAAAAAGCTGTCCAAACCTGCCTGGCCCTACGTGAAAAAGTAATTGCCCCCTAAATCTAATAACTGGTTTTGCCACGCTTTGCAGCAACAACTGCAATCAAGTGTTTGCGATAACTGGCAATGAGTCTTTCACATCGCTGTGGAGGAATTTTGGCCCACTCTTCTTTGCAGAATTGTTTTAATTCAGCCACATTGGAGGGTTTTCGAGCATGAATGGACTGTTTAAGCATCTCAATCGTATTTAAGTCCGGACTTTGATTTGGCCACTCCAAAACCTTAATTTAGTTTTTCTTGAGCCATTCAGAGGTGGACTTGCTGGTGTGTTTGGGATCATTGTCCTGCTGCATAACCCAAGTGCGCTTGAGCTTGAGGTCACAAACTATGGCAAGTTCCTGAAGCTGCAAAGCAGCCCCAGATCATCACACTACCACCACCATGTTTGACTGTTGGTATGATGCTCTGATGCTCTT